>NC_037683.1:56662274-56905078 GCF_003255815.1 Theropithecus gelada | reverse complement strand
CATTGGGAGTTATACCTGATGTAAATGACGAGTTGATGGGTGCTGACGAGTTGATGGATGCAGCACAGCAACATGGCACAAGTATACATATGTAACAAAACTGCACGTTATGCACATGTACCCTAGAACTTAAAGTATAATAATAATAAAAATTAAAAAAAAATTTTTTTTAATGATGTAATAGCAATTCATCAGATAAAAAATTCCATGGTCAGCTAGGAATTGCAGAGAGGACTGATCTGTTATATCTTGTTTATCATTGGTAATTCAACATTGATATTATTATTAATTTCCTTTAGTTTTGTTAACTCTAGAATAAAAGTCTTCTTCCAAAGGCTTTTGCAAGATATAAAAGAATTAAGTAAATACCAAGCGTAGTATGCTTACAAAGTAAATACACAATAAACAGAAGCCATTATTAAAAAGAGGTTATTCTGACTGCTTTCTTTCTTTGATATTCCCTAGGAAAGACCAAAAAAAATTGCCCCGTTATGTTATCAATACCGATTCCACCTGTCTAGAATATTTCGTTGTCTAAAGATTTTATATGTTTTCCTACCCTGCCGCTTAAGCAACTAGAAGTTGTTTATATTTCAAAACTAGCTAAATCAAGAACTTTGCAAGATGCTGTCATTTATAATTCAATGTTTTTATTTTCTGTGTACCCACTTGTGTTTTGAATATTTGCATGCATCTGCAAACTATAACTATCAAAAAATATTTAACAATTACCTATTATGAGTCAGTCACCATATTGGTTACTGGGAAGGCAGCATGATTAAGGCGTGACTCTTTCTTCTAAGATCCCACCAGGAGAAACTGGTATATTAGACAGGGAAGATGAGATCAGAAGCTTAAAGAGAAATTTTAAATATAATAGCAACTATAAGAAATATATACAATATGTTTGAATAGCAAAGAATAACAGCATCTGTCTCAGCTTACATGTCTGTGTAGGGGGGGAAAGGGGAAATTTGTAGAGATGATTGTTTGGAGAGCCTGTATCTTAAGAGTAAAAAGGATTTAGTCTGGGGGAAAAGAAACTACTCTATCTTAGAATGATCTGTTTTAAATTTTTTCAGTATTGCCAAATCCAGTTGTTTCTTTCTCATTACCTATGCTCTCTCGTTACCTATGATCACTCATGCCAACAAATAGGTTATCAGCTTTACAGTAGAGCTTATGTGTAATTCCTTAAGTTACATGTTATTAAATTGAACTAAGACACATTATCCTGATAGACCTTAGTAACCTATGCAAGCTTGCCAATCATCTGGAGTAATCTTGGAGACTAGTCCCCCAAGTCTTATAATGATAATTTAAAAGAAAAAAAATCAGATTTCTAGTCTTTCCCAAACTCTGACCATCAAACACACTATCCCCAACTTCAGATTAACTATGGTGAATGCTGTGCAGAATCCATTCTGATAGCAGGTGGCAGCAGTAGTGGCAGTAGCACCTAGTTTGGCAGCATCTATGACTGTGAAAACAATGGCATTTAATGTTCTGCAGCAGAAGTTGAGGTTACTACAGATGTGGTTACTTAGTTTTCCTTAAATTCCTGCTTATGTCTCAAGTTTTATTCCAGAACTTCTCTGGAAATATGGCAAGCTTCCCAAAATTCTTTCAATCAATGTCTTGAATTGTTATAGCAGAAGAGTAACTTTGTTGTTTGAAAACAACAACCAAGAAAGACTTTAAGAATATCTTGGATAGTTTTTATTAAATTCATACCCTCCACATACAGCTACACCAAATATAAGAGGGAATTGTCCTGACAAATCCTGCAACCTTGTGCCAGGTATTTGTGACTAGCAAGTAGATATTTCAGACTTGTCTTGGTCCATACCTATGTTGCTAACGTTAGTCTTCAGTAGATGTTTTAAAAGGTTTTATTCTAGTACATTTGTCCTAAAGAAGACCCAAGGAAAGTAATTTATACACATGCTATCTATTAAAGTTTACTCCTGCCAGCCTTTGTAGTGGGAGCAATGAGAATTAGAATTAACAGATGCCAGAGTCACTAACTATAACAATTAATATTTATTGAATTTCTACTATTTTTGAAGCACTATGTTAAATGAATTATATGAATTAATCTCATTTAATCCTTAGTCAACCCTATGAAGAAGGTACTGCTATCTTTGTTTTATAGGTGATAAAATGTATAATTAGATATAAATAATATACCTAAAACCAAACACATATAAGTGTAATGCCCAGTTTTTGAACCAAAGGTTGAGATTTCAGTACCTGAACTCTTGTCCAATGTATTTACTGGTAAGGGTCAGCCTTCTGTGTCATCTTCATCTTCCACCAAGATGATTCTTCTTTCACAGCTAAGCTCAGAAGTATGTGTTTATTTGCATTAGGAAGTTATTATTCTCTACTTAATTAGAAAATTATTTTGCTTTTTCCTAATAATATTGCATCATTCTAATGTTGGTGATTGGTTTTATTTAGTCAGTAGAAAGGAGATAAAGTGAACTGCAATTTTGCAAGCCAAAATCAACTATCCTTAATTCCAGCATGCACAAGTAATTCCTAATCAAATTTTAAGCAATTGCTCTGGCCTATTTTCAGTAAAGTAAAATGAAGGGCTAAGTGAAAATTATTTTTAGTTTCTCCTCGCATAAAATTGATGCACTGATTGCTTAAACTTTAATGAATATTAATAATATCTCATACAAAACACTTTGTGTCTATGATAAATATCTTATTAAAACTGAGGAGAAATGCAGTAAAGATATTCTTATATTTATTATCCATGAATCTGCCCTATTGTGAAGACACAGGAAATAAAGTTTTCACCATCCAGGAAGAGTCTAATCTATCCTCATAGTGAATTTATTGATTTTTTCACAAGAAATTCTACAGTAATCAATGATTTTATTTTAATGGTGGAAAGGTAGAAAATATTTTTTTAGAACTGAGAACTGAAAAACTATGAGTAAGAGGTGCAACATACTATAACAGCAACATTTTTTAAAAACATGAAACACTATTTATAAAATGCTGGTAACATACAGATATGCAAAAACTCTTGACTCTTTGATGAAATGAACTCTGTGACCCAGTGGTATTGAAGAACTGTCAGGAACCAGTGAGATGGCAACTGAGAAAAATGTCACAACACAGATGGAATCTTACAGTGATTTTCTTAAGGGGATACTAAAATATTGGGATTGAGTGACTTAGGCAAATCCCAAAGGAATATCAGTCTCTCAATATGAACATGCTTCTCTGTGAAGGGCTTAGAAATATTAAACTCTGTGATAAACAAAATAATGCCCCATGAGACAGTTCTCTATTTGACTTCTGAGAAGACATGTAGTGTGTCCCTCAGAGAAAATTAGATTAAAAAAAAAAACCTTCATTCCAAGATGTACTTTACTACAAGTTACTGACGTTTATTTAGACAATGTAAGAAAAAGATAGTAGGTGAATTAAGACATGACTGTTACCTGTGTAATACAATGATAGCTCATGTAGTAGTTTTCTAAAGAGCTAGCTTAAAATCAGATTTGAGTTAAATGCTACTTCACTGCAAAGAGCCATAAAAAGAAAAAACAATTTTCAACTTTCTAAGACTATTTATTGAATAGCTACAACAGAAAATGGCAGCTTGGAAAGACAGGAAGCAGGTGGCAAACTTTCTCCTTAAATCTTTCCAAGAAAAATAAAAATTTATAGGGATTATCACTGAAATTTAAATTTGAATTTAGAAAAATTAACTGAGCACATATTATGTACACAATACTGTGCTAGGTGCTGGCAGTTACATATGTATTTTTTAAGTCTTACAACATTACACATTTATTAGCATGCATTAATATAAAAATTGATCATTAACACAGTACAGACTGAACATCAGTGCCTTACTTCAACAAACAACCTATACTTTGTGGGTTTTTTTTTTTTTTGAGATGGAGTCTTGCTGTGTTGCCCAGGCTGGAGTGCAGTGGTGCGATCTCGGCTCACTGCAAGCTCTGCCTCCCAGGGTCACACCATTCTCCCACCTCAGCCTCCCAAGTAGCTGGGACTACAGGCGCCCACCACCTCGCCCAGCTAATTTTTTGTATTTTTAGTAGAGACGGGGTTTCACCGTGTCAGCCACGATGGTCTCGATCTCCTGACCTCTTGATCTGCCCGTCTCGGCCTCCCAAAGTGCTGGGATTACAGGCGTGAGCCACCGTGCCCGGCCAGCCAACCTATACTTTGAAAGGGCAAACCATAAGATGTTTATTAAATAGTTAACAAATACAAATAAAATATGACAATATATAATAATTTTAGAGTAACAATAAGCCTGTCCTTACCATTCTACCATTTCTGCCGTTAATTGCTGCTGTAGAAATCTGAGCATAGCAGGTGATGTTGGAATTGTGACTCTTGATGAATATGCACTCACCAGCTAATGCCAAAAACCATGTGCCTTCTGCATGTGAACACCTTGTGAAAATGCTTTTTGCTTTGTTTCAGGCCTTTAGGGAAGTGAGGGACATTTTCTTGCCTGAATATTTTTAGGAAGTATTTCTAAATATATTAAAACTGTTATTCCCAATGTTAGTTTTAAATACTTTTAATTGTATACAAATTATAGTAGAAGCACTTTGCTTTGTAACCCCATTGATGCCTGCTGTATTTGGGTGACAAGAGCAGGTACTAATGTATCAAAGGTTGTCATCTTAGATGTTTCAGATAGATTAGAAGGCCTTGTGGGCAGGAAAAACAGACAATCTAGAAGTTGTGAAAGCGTAGCAGAATGTGTTTGCAAATAGCAATTAAAGAAATAGTTGAGGGGACATGGATGAGAATAGATACTGTCAGCATTCTGGTTCTTAAAGAAAATTTGTCATTTCAATTAGGGCAGACCTAGCTTCAAAACTCTGGATATGTTTTTTTCACGTTTATAAAAGAGATTGAGACGATTTTACCCATCAGTCCTCATTCTCCATATGAGAAAATACTCTGCATAAATTAAGGAAGGTTTGGCAATGTTTTTCAATTTTGGTGTGAGAAATGGGACTCACATGTCACATAGCAAATTTCATCTGGCTGTCAAAATTTACTTTTGTTATTAACAAAGAGGCCTCCTGTCCACCAGGGAGACATCATTTGTAGATTTGGCAAAGGGATGGCACAATCTGTGCTTTAAAAACATAGTATTTTTAAAAGAACTAAAAATAATTAGTCACCAACATCTAACAGCCAGTGGCATTTATTTAAAAAAAAAAGTGATATCTGACTTCCCTTAAAACATGAGACAGATTATCAAGACTTAGCTTTTATTACTACATGGTATTATATCCAAATATTTCTGATTTCTTATTGTGTTCTTGATATCGAAGCACTTTGGTCAGTTCCTTCTTATATTTGTACTGTTGTGCTCTATTGGAGAACTTAGAAGAAAATAAAATATATTTTGTACCCATGCATTACTAAATGTTGAAAAATTAAAGATGGACCATGAAGGCTGTAATTTCTATTCGCTGTGGTAGTTAATTTTGTAACTTTTGCGAACATTCATTATTGTGTGTATAAGGTGTATATATATATATATACACACACACATATATATACACACACACACACATATATATATACACACACACATATATATACACATACTGATCATTATATTCATTATGAGAGCTTGAATTGCTTCTTACTTTCTATTTCTGTTCTTCCAATTTTGTTCTAGTGCTGAGTATAAATCAGACACAGGAAGAAAACGTGTGTAGAGTAAATACATAGTAACTTTGCAAATAGAAAAGAGGGTGAATGATCTCAAGGGAGGGGTCACCTGGGCTGTAGTAAAATGTTTTGTACTGACTACCAGTGGTTTCAGCTAGAAATTAAATAGATCTCTTTGGAATAATACAGTCAATACTTGCACAACACTGGGGTTAGGGACACTTACTCTCTCACAGTAGAAAATCTGTGTACGTCTTTTGACTCCCCAAAAACTTAACTGCCAATAATCTACTTGATCAGAAGGCTTATTGATAACATAAACAACACATATTTTATATCTTACATGTATTATATACTGTATTCTTACTATAAAGTAAACTAGAGAGAAGAAAATGTTATTTAAAAATCATGAGAAAAAAATCATATATTTACTATTCATTAAGCAGAGTGGATCATCATAAAGGTCTTCATCCTTGTTATCTTCACCTTGACTTGGCTGAGAATGAGGAGGAACAGGAGGGGTAGCCTTGTGGTCTCAGCAGTGTCAGAGGCAGAAGAAAATACCCATATTACTGAACCTGCACAGTTCAAATCCATGTTGCTTGAGGGTCAACTGTTCTGGCAGAACATTAACACATTTAACATTTTTCCTTTATCATAGTTTTATCACTAACCTTTTATGTGACAAACCATTTCTTTAGAAAAAAGGACAGTGCTCTCAAGTAGCCTTTATAGTGTGAAGCTGGGTAGAGATTAAACATGGTGATTAATAACAATTTAGCCCATGGTACCAGACCCCAGGAACAGGGTAGAGGAAGATCAGTAGGAGACACTAAATCAATTAAGAATTCTAGAGTCCAGAAAGGAAGAAAATATATTGGAAAATAGGATTTATAGTTGCTTTCCAGGAGGCAAGATCCAGGAAGAGTTTTAAGGTTTGATTCTGTGTTTTGTCTGGTTTTGTTCATCTAGGGTTTCTTGAATGCACATGTATGAAACCAAAATCTTAAAGACACTAATCTGTACTTAATTTAGGAAATTGAATGGAATGAATTTATGTTTTCTAATAATATACCTTGATTAGACTTGTATAGAAAGCATGTTTCCTTGACTGGATTTATGGAAAACACTGATTTCTATTATTATAGTAGAAGATATTCTGTTTTGACCAGGTACACAATATTAGCTATCTCAGCTAGTGATGGCCTACAAGTAACCAATATTACTCAGATTACAGCAACTTATACTCCTTTTGATTATAATGAACCATTTCTGCATGTATCTGCACATATGTAGGAAATATAAAATGTGTTCTCATTCTTTATCTTTTATTTAATAATATTTGCATTAATTTCAGAAAAAAAGTTTCAACATTATTTTGATAAATTCTTAAGTAGAAGAAATTCTACACTAATGCATAAGGATATACATGCTACTTTTCAAGGTTCGAAACTAATAATGAGCTTGTTTTCAGATTCAAGGGAATGACATGAAATTCTGTGTTCCTTTGAGTTCCTTTCCTGTGCCTCTCATTCACAAATGTTAAAGTACATTCACTGGATTAATACTCTCTTTTATAGAACTAATGGACACCTCAAACAAACAATACAAAATCCAAACAAAAATATTCACTGAAAAAATGAGCAACATGTTTAGAAACAGTATAAGTAGAATGTTCACAAACTAAGAGTATATGTAAATAATTTGTATTTGCATATATCAGGTTTTCTATACAAAGTATATATTTGTGACAAATAATTTGGAATACTCTATATTTATCTTACATATTATAAATGGCAAACTGGGAACTTCAGAGTTAGAAGTCCTGGTTAGTCATCAATGTCCTATTTTCTAAGATCTAGGAATGAATACTTGGTGTATCTGAACTTTTTGAAAGTAGGCATTAAACACAAGTTTGTGGTGAGGCACCTATGATCTGGAGTTGTGAATATGTACAGTGATTTATTTAACTGTATGAGTTATTAGAACATATTGTTTATTTAGAACAGAAATTTTGCCTGATATTAGAGATGCCCAGTTTTTTGTAATGACCCTTAATAGAGTCATTGTTGGGCAGGCACAGTGGCTCATACCTCTAATCACAGCGCTTTGGGAGGCCAAAGTGAAAGAATCACTTGAGGCCAGGAGTTTGAGACCAGCCTGGGGAATATAGTGAGACCCTGTCTCAAAAAAAAAAAAAAAAAAAATTGCTCATTGTGGTGACACATGGCTGTAGTCCTATCTACTTGGGGGGCTGAGGTGGGAGGATCCCTTGAACCCAGGAATTTGAGGTTATGGTGAGCTATGATTGCATCACTGTATACCAGCCTGAGAGCAAGACCCTGTTTCTAAATAAACAAATAAATTTTGAAAACTTACTTTCAAACTGTAATTTCAAAGACAGACTGTAGTGCTAAAATGTTTTGCCTTAATACTTTGAGAGTGCTGAATTGATGTTTAGTAGCCATTTCTATGATGTGGTTCCTTCTCTTGAGACAACATTTTGACATGGATGGTAGTTTTCTTCCTTTATACTTACTTCTCACCTGAAAAATTAAGTCCAGACTTCTAGGGTCCAATTCTACATAGAGGGAGCCTGGAAGCTGTTACTCTAACAACAAATAATTAGCTGGAAAGACAGAAAAATAAACAATTCTTATTGTATCCCTAAAAGAGGTAAGGACACAGGGCAAATTGCCCTCCAAATTAGAGCGCTAAACACGTGAATACAGGCAGTCACAGCTTATCAGAGCAGAGACTCTTGAGCAGCAGATTCCACTGCTGGAACCAGTATAGGGTCAGAAAAACCTAAATTGTAATTGAAAAATTGCTGGAAGCTCAGTGTGAACAATATGAGAGTTAAAAACTCCAGGAGCATCAAGTCATAGGGATCCCCCCTACAGTTTCGTGAATTTTACCTCCAGCAGCTTAACTGGATCTCAAAGCCTAACCAACCTGAGGAAAAGAAAATACCTAACATCAGCCCTCTCTAGGTGTCCTATCCCACCTAAGATAAGAGACAAATACTGAGAAACATTTGTGAAGTTCACATTCAAGAGGCATAGGCTCACTAAAAGAAAGAGACTAAGATGACATTGCCAAGATGGCAGAATAGGAGATATGGACCCCATCCCTCACAAAAAAGCAAATATATGCAGCAATCCACAAACCAAACTAGCTCTGAGAGACCTCAAGGGCCCATTAAAAAATCTCTAGCAACACAATACAGCAAAACAAAACAAAACAAAATAAAACAGAGAATATTCACATAGAAAGGATTGCTGATGAGGTTGGCATACCTGAGACATCAGAAGATGGATAGGAACAAAGAAGAAAGGCAGAGGCTATAGGTATCAGCCACTCTGAAGGAATCACTGGAGCCTCCACGTACCTTCTCTGCAGAAAACATTGGCATCCTTTGACACGGAGGTAAGCAATAGTCATTCCCACTGGGGACCCCAGAGAGTGAGGCGTGGGCTGAATAACTCTCCTCCATCAGGAAATCTTCTATCTCAAAGAAAAGTACAGGACCTGACAGCTGTACTGCTCAATTCTACCAAACATTTAAAGAATCAATCTTTCTCAAACTCTTCCAAAAAATTGAAGAGCAGAGAAAACTTCCAAGCTCATTTTCAAGGCCAGAATTACCCTTATACTAAGGCCAGATGAGAACACTACGATAAAAGAAAATTACAGGTCAATATCCCTAATGAATACTATCTGCTATATCCTTAAGAAAATACTAGGAAATCAAATTCAATAGCCTATTAAAGGGATCTTTCTCCACAATCCAGTGGGATTTACTGCTAGGATACAAGGATGGTTCATATATGAAAGTCAATAAATATAGTATACCACATTAACAGAATGAAGGACAAAAATCATACAATTGTCTCAAAAGATGTAGAAAAGGGATTCAACAAAATTTAATATTTTTTCATGATAAAAACTTGAAACAAATTAGGTATGGAAGGAATGTGCCTCAAAACAGTAAAGGCCATATATGACAAGCCCACAGTTAGCATCATAGTCAATGGTAAAAAGGAAAATTTTTTTCTTTATTATTAGGAAAAAGCACAAGGATGCCCATTCTTGCTAGTTCTCTTTAATTTAGTAAAGAAGTGCTAGTCAGAGCAATAGGACAAAATAGATAAAAGGATCTAAATTGGAAAGAAAGATGTTAAATTATCTCCATTTGCACAAAACATGATCTTACTGATAGACTTCCTCAAAGACTACACACAAAAAAACCTGTTAGAACTAATAAGCAAATTCTTCAAAGTCACAGGATACAAAATCAACACAAAAATCAGTAGTCTATCTATATTCCAACAGCAAATTAAATAAAAAAGGAATCAAGAAAATAATCCCAGCTACAAAAAATATTTAGGAATATATTTAACCCAGGAGGTGGAAGATCTGTGCATTGAAAATTATAAAATATTGATGAAAGAAATCTAAAAACATACAAAGCAAATGGAATGATATTTGTGTCCATGAATTGAAACAATTAAATTACTCATATGTCCATAGTATGCAAAGTGATCTACATATCCAATGCAATTATCATCAAAATTTCAAGGACATTTTTCTCACAAATAGAAAAAAAATCCTAAAATTTGTATTAAACCACACACAAAAAAACCCAGGTAGCCAAATTAATCATGAACAAAAAAGTAATAAAGCACAGACATTACTCTACCTTATTTCAAAATCTACTACAAAGCTACAGTAATCAAAACTTCATGTTACTGGCATAAATACATACACATTAATCAATGGAGCAGAATAGAGAGCCCAGAAATAATCCTACACATTTACTGTCAATTCATCTTCAACAAAGAACAACCTCTTCAATAAATTTTACAGAGAAAACTGGTTATCCACATATAGAAGAAGCAAATTAGATCCTCATCTTACACTATATAAATGAATCGACGTAAGCATTTGAATTTGTGGCACCTGGCATCCACCAGTTGCCAGATGGAGCTGAACCAGGCATCTCAGGGGTATCCAGGTTCTCTCATCAAAATTAACTAGAAGGCTGGAGTGACCCACGGAAATGAGGAAGCGGCGGCCCACCTGAGAGCCGCACAGGTAAGGGGAATCCCCTCCCCCCAGCCAAAGGAGGCAGTAAGTAAGCGTGCTACCCAGCTGGGGAAACTTTTTCCATGAAACTGTGCAACCTGCAGATTGGAAGTTCCCACTCGTGAACCCATGCCACCGAGACCCAGCGTCCCAACAACGGAATACACAGATTCTTACAGCCTCAGCTGGAATCTGCTTAAGCCTACCAAACTCCTGGTGAGAGTGGCGACCAGCACTGGCTGTGGCTCCTGCTGTCTAAGCCTTGAGCTCCTTGAGGGAGGGGCAGCAGCCAGCACTGGGATACCCAACTACCTAACAGGCTAAGCTCTCTGGGCGGGGTAAGGGCAGCACCCATCTCTATAACTCCAGGCTGCATTTTTCCCCTGCTGGAGCCAGGGAGGCTGGACGGCCTGGTCCCAAGACTTGTCCTCACAGCCCAACACAACAACTGTGGCAGTCTGCAGCCAGAGGCTCAGGTACAGAATTTGGATCTCCCTGCGCCTGAGCCCCTATTTGGGATGTGGCTGCAGTCTCTGTGGACTGCAGACTTAGCCTCTCTTCCTGCTAGTTTTGAGGAGTCTGGGCAGTCCAGACGAAATTTGACTCCTTATCCAATTTGCCAATTTGTATCTTTTAATTGGGGCATTCTTCTGCACAGCAAAAGAAACTATCATCAGAGTGAACAGACAATCTACAGAATGGAAGAAAATTTTTGCAATCTACCCATCTGACAAAGGTCTAATATCCAGAATTTACAAGCAACTTAAACATATTTACAAGAAATAAACAATCCCATCAAGAAGTGGGCAATGGATATGAACAGACACTTTTCAAAAGAAGACATTTACATGGCCAACAAACATAAGAAAAAAAGCTCATCATCACTGATCATCAGAGAAATGCAAATCAAAACCACAATGAGATACAATCTCACTCCAGTCAGAATGATTATTAAAAGGTCAGGAAACAGTAGATGCTGGCGCGGCTGTGGAGAAACAGGAATGCTTTTACACTGTTGGTGGGAATGTAAATTAGTTCAACCATTCTGGAAGACATTATGTGATTCCTCAAGGATCTAAAACCAGAAATACCATTTGACCCAACAATCCCATTACTGGGTATATACTGAAAGGAATATAAATCATCCCGCTATAAAGACACATGCACACATACATTTATTGCAGCATTATTTACAACAGCAAAGACATGGAACCAACCCAAATGCCCACGAATGATAGACTGAATAAAGCAAATGTGGTACATATACACCATGGTATACTATGCAGCCATAAAAAGAACGAGATCATGTCCTTTGCAGGGACATGATGAAGCTGGAAGCCATCATCCTCAGCAAACTAACACAGGAACAGAAAACCAAACACCACATGTTCTCACTTATAAGTAGGAGTTGAACATTGAGAACACATGGACACAGAGAGGGGGACAACATGCAGAGAAGGGTGGGGGCTGAAGGGAGGAAACTTAGAGGATGGGTTGATAGCATACAATACATTGTTATTCACTATAGTCACCTTGTTTATGAGGTGCACCATTGCACACATATACCTACGTAACAAATCTGCACGTTCTGCACATGCATCCCCCCCATTTCTTTTTAGAAGAAATAAAGAAAAAAGCAAAATAAATGAATAAACCAACTTAAAATGGATTAAAAATTCAAATTTATGAACTGAAATGGGAAATCTTCTAGAGGAAAACATAGGAAAAAAGTTTTCTGACATTAGTCTAAGAAATGATTTTTTGGACATGATCCCAAAATCACAGGCAAAAAAAAAAAAAAAAAAAAAAAAGGCAAATGTGATTTCATCAAACTAAAAAGTTTCTGCATAGTAAAGGAAACAATATACAGAGTGAAGAGACAAGTCACGGAATTGGAGAATATATTTGCAAACCATACATCTGATAAGAGGTAGATATCTGAAACATACAAGGAACTCAAAAACTGAATAGCAGGAAACCAAATACCTGATTTTACAAATGGGCAAAGGACTTGAAGAAATGCTTCACACAAAAAAGGTAACACAAATGGACCAGATTTATATAAAACAATGCTCAACATCACTAGTCATCAGGGGAGTGAAAAGTAAAACCACACTGAGATATTGCCTCACATTTATTAGAATGTCTATTATTTTAAAAATTAAACATAACAAGCATTGGCAAGGATATGGGAAAAGGAAACCCTTACACACCATACATAGGAATGTAAACTAATACAACTGTCTTGGAAAACAGTACAGAAGTTCCTTGAAAAATTAAAAATAGATCTACGATATGGTCCAGTAATCCCATTACTGGCTGTATGTCAAAGAGATATTAAATCAGTGTATCTAAGTGATATCTGTGCCCCTATGTTCACTGCAGCTTTATTCATAACAGTCAAGCTATGGCATCAAGCTACATGTTCATCAGTGGATGCATGGATGAAGAAAATGTGGAATATATACACAAAGGAATACTATTCAGGCTTTAAAAAGAAGGAAATCTTGTCGTGTTTGACAACATGGGTCAACATGGAGGACATTATATTAAGTAAAATAAACCTAGTACAGAAAGAAAAATATTGCATGATATCATATGTGGAATCTAATCAACCTGAACTAACAGAAATGGAAAGTAGAATGCTGTTCATGTGGGCTGGAGAGAGGGGGATGGGAATTGAGGAGAAGTTGGTCAAAGGACATAAAATTTCACTTAAGAAGAATAAGTTCAAGAGATCTATTGTAAACAAGGTGACTATAGTTAATAACAAGGTATTCTATACTTGCAAACCACAAAGTGAATTTTCAGTGTTTTCACCACAAAATGTGGTATGTATGTGAGGCAATGTATATATTAAGTAGCTCAACTTAGGCATTCTACAATGTATACATCATGTTATACACTATAAATTTTATTTTTTGTCAATTAAAAAATAAACTAATTTTAAAAAGAAATGTAATTATAATAACCATTTAATGATATTTTCTGTTAATCCCAACATTTTTATCCCTTCTGGGTCAGTTTTGATTTATTGTTTCCTCATTATGGTTCAAATTTTTCTTCTCTTTTTCGTACATATAATTCTTTACTGACTATCAACTACTGTGAATTTTACATTCTGGGGTTCTAAATATATATATTTTTTTCCTATAAATATACCTGAGCTTTGTTTAGGAATGCGGTTTATTTATTTCGAAAGTATTTCTTAGTGTGATCTTTTTGGGGCTTTGTTTTCTGAAATTTTGTGAGTTAGGATTGGAGAAGCGTCAGTCTAATTACTCACTGATGCTGAGGCAAGGCTCTTCTTTGCAGTATTGTTTTCTGGTCTGGCTTCTGGGAAGAGGTATTATTTCCAACCACTTGTGGATACTGAAAGTTGGTTTCTTTAAGCCATTTGGGAGTTCTTTCCTGAATAGATTGTAAAACATTAATTTTTAAAAATTATTTTAGATTTATTTTCAGCATATATTTCATCTTCATGAATTTTCCACATGCATTTGAGCAGTAAGAGTATTCTGCAGTTGTTGGTTGTAGTGGTTTATAAATGTAAATTAAGTAAAGGTTGGAGATAGTAATTCTCATATATGATTTTACATCATTCCTATTTTTTTCTCTGTTGCAACAATCACTGCATGTGAGGTATTAAGAATTCCAAGTGTGATTGTGGATTTGTTTCGTTCTTCTTTTGTTTGAGCAGTTTTTAATTGAAGCTCTGATATTAAGGATAAGCATAATAAGGATTTTTATATCTTTCTGATTAATTACATGTTTTGACCTCCATATTATTTTTGTCTGATAGAGGTACAATGACATCAAATTTGTATACTTTACTTAGTGTTTATATAGCATGTCATTTTTTTTCTTTTTGTATTTAACTATCTTTGTCTTTATATTTATAATATCCATCACTCATAGGATGCATAATGTTGGCTTTCGCTATTTAACTTAGACTGAAGCATCTGTCTTTTAACTGGTGTATGTAGTCCAGTTACACTTTTTATAATTATTCATTTAGTTGGCTTTAAGTCTACCTGCTATATATTTATGTATATTTCTTCCACTTATTTTTTTATCTGTTTTATTTTACTGAATCTTTATATAATATTAGTAGTACATTTTATTTAGTATTTTAATATTAGTATGTTAGCATTCCATTTTTTCCTTTATTAACATTCCATTGTTTGCTCTACTCTGTTTTTAGTTCTTTGAGGAATCCCCACAGTGCTTTCCACAATGGTTGAAATAACTTACACTTCCCCCATAGCGTATAAGCCTTCCCTTTTTGTGCAACCTTGCCAGCATCTGTTATTTTTTGACATTTTAGTAGCCATTCTGACTCTTGTGAGATGTTATCTCATTGTGGTTTTGATTTGCATTTCTCTAATGAACTGTGACATTAAGGTTTTGTTTTTGTTTTTGTTTTTGTTTTCATATGCTTGTTAGTCACATGTATGTGTTCTTTTCAAAAGTGTCTGTTCATGTAATTTGTCCACTTTTTAATTGAGTTGTTTCTTTTTTCATGTACATGTGTTGAGTTCTTTATAGAAGCAGAATATTAAACTTTGTCAGATGCACGGTTTGCAAAAATTTTCTCCCATTCTGTAGTTTGTCTTCTCACTCTGTCGTTAGTTTCATTTGCTGTTCAGAAGCTCTTTAATTTAATTAGGTCCTATTTGCCAATTATGACTTTTGTTGCAATTGCTTTTTGCATCTTCATCGTGAAATCCTATGTCCTAAATGATATTGCCTAGGTTGTCTTCCAGTGTTTTTATAGTTTGGGGTATTATATTTAAGTCTTTGATCCTTGTTTAGTTGGTTTTTGTGTATGGTGTTGGAAAGGAGTGTAGTTTCAATCTTCTGCAAGTGGCCAGCCAGTTATCCCAGTACCATTCATTGAATAGGGAGTCCTTTCCTCAATTGATGCTTTTTGTTAACTTTATCAAAAATCAGATGGTCATAGGTGTGCAGCCTTATCTCTGGGCTCTCTATTCTGTGCCATTGGTCTATGTGTCTGTTTTTGTACTAGTACCATGATGTTTTTATTACTATAACCCTGAAATATAGTTTAAAGTCAGGTAGCATGATGCTTTCAGCTTTGTTCTTTTTGCTTGGGATTGCCTTGGCTATTCAGGGTTTTGTTTGTTCTATATTAATTTTAAAACAGTCTTTTCTAGTTCTGTGAAGTTCTGCCATTGGTAGTTTGATAGGAATAGCATTTAATCTATAAATTGCTTTGAGGTGTATGGCCATTTTAACAATGTTGATTCTTCCAATCCATGAGCATGGGAAGTTTTTCCATTTGTGTCGTTTCTTATTTCTTTGGGCAACGTTTCATAGTTCTCTTTGTAGAGAGCTTTCATGTTCTTGGTGAGCTGTATTCTTAGGTATTTTATTCTTTTTGTGGCAATTGTGAATGGGATTGCATTTCTGATTCAGTTTTTAGCTTGGTTGTTGGTGTTTAGGAATGCTAGTGATTTTAATACATTGATTTTGTATCCTGAGACTTCACTGTAGTTTATCAGCTTAAAGAGTTTTTGTGTTGGGAGGGTTTTCTAGATATAGAATCATGTTGTCTCCACACAGGGATGGTTTGACTTCCTATCTTCCTATTTGGATGCCCTCTATTTCTTTCTCTTGTCTGATTGCCATGGTAAAGAATTCCAATAGTAGGTTGAATAGGAGTGGTGAGAGAAGGCATCCTTGTCTTGTGCTGGTTTTCAAGGGGAATGCTTTCAGCTTTTGCATATTCAGTATGGTGTTGGCTACAGGTTTGTCATACATAGCTCTGATTATTTTGAGGTATGTTCCTTTAATATGCAGTTTATTGAGAGTTTTTAACATAATGTTGGAAATTTTATCAAAAGCCTTTTCTGCATCTCTTGAGATAATCACTTGGTTTTGTCTTTATTTCTGTTTATGTGATGAATCATATTTATTGATTTGTGTGTGTTAAACCAACCTTGCATACCAGAGAGAAAGCCTACTTGATTGTGGTGGATAAGCTTTTGAATGTACTGCTGGATATAGTTTGCCAGTTTTTTCGTGTGTGTGTTGATTTTTGCATCAATGTTCATCAAGGATGTTGGCTGAATTTTCTTTTTTTTCTTTTTTTTTTTCTTTTTGGCTATTTCTCTGCCAGGTGTTGACATCAGGATTATCCTGACCTTATAGAATGAGTTAGGAAGGAGTTCCTACTTCTCAATTATTGGAATAGTTTCAGTAGCAATGATTCCAGCTCTTCTTTGTACATCTGGTAAAATTCAACTGTGAGTCCATCTGGTTCTGGATTCTTTTGGGTTGGTAGGATATTTATTACTGATTTAATTTTGGATCTTATAATTGGTCTATTGAGGGATTCAATTTATTTCTGGTTCAGTCTTAGGAGGGTGCATGTGTCTAGGAATTTATCCATTTCTCCTAGAATTTCTGGTTTGTGTGCATAGAGGTGTTCATAGTATTTTCTCATAGTTATATGTATTTCTGTGGGATCAGTGACAATACCCTCTTTGTTGTTTTTAATTGTTTGTTTGGATCTTCTTTCTTTTCATATGTATTATTCTGGCTAGCTGTGTATCTACTTTATTAATTTTTTTCAAAAATCAAACCACTATTGGCTTTGCTGATTTTTGAATCTTTTTTTATGTCTCAGTCTCCTTCAGTTAGCTCTGATTTTGGTTATTTGTTTTTTCTGCTAGCTTTGCAGTTGCTTTGCCCTTGTTTCCCTCATTCTTTTAGTTGTGAAGTTAAGTTGTTACATTGAGTTCTTTCTAACTTTTTGTTGTGGACATTTAGGGCTCTAAGTTTCCCTCTGCCTTAGTTGTGTCCAAATGATTCTGTTATGTTGTGTATTTGTTCTCATTATTATCAAAAAACTTCTTGATTTCTGCTTTAAGTTTTTTACCCAAAAGTCATTCAGGAGAGGTAATGTAATTTCCATATAATTGTATAGTTTTCAGCTATTTAATTAGTCTTGATTCGTAATGAGAAGGATGTATATTCTGTTGTTTCTGGGTGAAGAGTTCTATATATGTCTATTGGCTCCATTTGCTCCAGTATTGATTCCACTTCCTGAATATCTTTGTTAATTTTCTGCCTCAATGATCTGCCCAATACTGTGAGTGAAATGTGGAAGTCTCCCACTATTAATGCATGGGAGTCTAAGTCTCTTTGAAGGTCTCTAATAACTTGATTTATGAGTCTGGGTGCTCCTGTGTGGGGTGCATATATATATTTAGGATAGTTACGTCTTTTTGTTGAATTGAACCTTTTTCCAATATGTCATGCCCTTCTTTCTCTTTTTTGATCTTTTTTTTGGTTTGAAGTCTATTTTGTCTGAAATTAGGATTATAACGCCTGCTTTTCTTCTGCTCTCCACTTGCTTGGTAGAATTTTTTCCATCCCTATATTTTGAACTTATGTGTGTCATTGTATGCTACATGTCTCTTTGAAGACAGCATACCAATGCGTCTTGGTTCTTTATCCAGATTGCCACTCTGTACTTTTTAATTGGGACATTTAGCCCATTTCCATTCAAAGTTAGTATTGATATGTGTGGATTTGATCCTGTCATCATGATGTTGGCTTGTTTGTATGGTTTCTTTATAGTGTCACTGATCTGTGTCCTTAGGTGTGTTTTTCCAGTGGCTGGTAATGGTCTTTCTTTCCACGTTTAGTGTTTTGTTCAGGAGCTCTTGTGTGGCAGGTCTGTTTGTAATCAATTCCCTCAGCATTTGCTTGTCTGAAAAGGATCTCATTTATCCTTCACTTATGAAGCTTAGTCTAGCCAGATATGAAATCCTTGGTTGGAATTGTTTTTCTTTAATAATGTTGAATGTTGAATATTGGCCCCCAATTTATTCTAGCTTGTAGGATTTCTGCTGAGAGGTCTGTTGTTAGTCTGATAGGCTTCCCTTTGTAGGTGACCTAACCTTTCTCTCTAGCTGCCTTTATTATTTCTTTCTTTCATTTTGTCCTTAGAGAATCTGATAATTATATGTCTTTGGGATGGTCTTGTGAAGTATATTACTGGGGTTCTCTGCATTTCCTGAATTTGAATGATGGCCTCTCTAGCTAGGTTGGGGAAGTTCTCATGGATGATATCGTGAAATATATATTGCAAGTTATTTCCATTCTCCCCATCTCTTTCAGGGACACCACTGAGTTGTAAATTTGGCTTCTTTACATAATCCAATATGCCTGAGAGATTTTGTTTCTTCCCTTTTATTCTTTTTTTCTTGAATCTTGTCTGACTGTCTTATATTAAAAAAACAGTCTTCAATCTCTGAGATTCTTTACTCAGCTTAGTCTGTAATACTTCTGATTGCATTATGAAATTCTTGTGTGCCTTTCAGCTCTAATCAGGTCTGTTACATTATTTTCTCTACTGACTAGTTTTTCTGTGAGCTCCTGTATGATTTTATTGTGATTCTTAGCTTCCTGGAATTGAGTTTCAACATACTCTTGCATTTTAATGATCTTCATTTCTATCCATATTTGAATTCCATTTCTGTCATTTCAGCCATCTCAGCCTGGTTCAGAGCCCTTGCTGGAGAGCTAAGCTAGTACAATCATTTGGAGGAAATAATCCATGCTGGCTGTTAGAGTTGTCAGTGTTCTTGCATTGGTTCTTTCTCATCTTTGTGGGCTGATGTTTCTTCAATCGTTGAAGTTGGTGTCCTTAGGATTATTATTATTATTATTATTATTATTATGTTTGATGACCTCGAGAGTTTGATTGTGGTATAAGGTGGGTTCAGTTAACTGGCTTTATTTCTGGAAAATTTTAGAGAGCCAAGGCTCAGCTCCCAACTCCTGGACTGTGTGCTCTAACACCGTGGGACTAGTATCCGGCGGGATTTTGTTCTCTGGCTCCTTGAGGTTAGGAATCCACTGTTCCCCGGGCTCCCAGACCAAAGGCAGCAGCAGCACAGGACATGCACGGGCTTCAGCTGCAGTAGGGGCAGAGGGTGGCTGGGGAGGGGGCCAGAGCCCCCTGCTGGTGATTATGTGTGTGGTCACTCTGGTGGTTGTGTTAGCACAGGAGTGGGGCGCTGGCGGCCAGAGGTCTGTGTGTGCCCTCTGCTCTGTGTGGGGGAAGGTCCACTGTTTTCCATGCCTAGTTTCACTCCATAGGCAGTGCTGGTTCAGGGGCTGGACGTTGGTGGGGTGGGATTAGTGGGCTCTTTGCCAGCCAAGGCTCCTACTACAATGGCTTTATGATGTGTGCTGGGGGTGGGAAGGAATGCACTCACTCCAGTAGCAGTGGCAGGGCAGGGTGCCCACCTACCTGTGCGCTAGTGAGACAGGGAAAGCAATATCCATCTGCAGGCACACCCACCCCAAAATTGATGTGAGCACTGGCTGTGGGCCTAGGAGGAAGCTGCAGTGGGGGAAGGAAGCAAGTGGACCTGTGCCTGTTCCTGGGGACTGTTATGCTGGAGCTCTCTGCCAGTCAGGCATGGTCAGCTAGAGTGTAGGAACTATGACATGGAACTCCAGGGCACCCGAGGCTGCACTGCAAGTGAGTCCCAGGAGAGTTCATTAGGCCAAGTAGAGCTTAGGTCGAATGGGCCAGTGTGATGGGCAAGACCACCTGCAGAGTTCAGGTCACACTGTTCCCCTAGAACTAAAGTCTTCTATGGGAGCAAGTTGAGCCTAGGGGAATGGGTGTCCCTCGTCCTGCTTCACTACAGACACTCCTTCACTGAACCCTCTGGGCTGCACACTTACAGCAGTACTGCCCCTACCACTTCTTTAATCAGCTCTTTCTGTCTGTGGTGGTTGAGTGGTCTCCTCCTGCCAGAGTTCCAGAGACTTGTGGCTGGAGCAGGTTGCTCCTTGCTAGTTCAACTAACCCATTTCTCTGAAGTTGTTGGGAGCCAGAAAGGTATCCTTGTGCATGGTAATCCTGTGCAGAGTTCTCAGCTTCTTCCCCCTTCAGCCCAGCTTCTGTATCTTCCCTCTGTTCTTTCTCAGTGTCTTTCTCTCTCAAATCTATCCACTACAGAATCTCTTCACTAAAAGCTGTACGAATGCAGGATTACATTACCTGTTACTTACTTCAAGTGTAATTGCTTCTTAACTAGCTGGTCTTGCTGTTTACCCATTTCTAGTACATCAATTTTAGATTAGTGTCCTTGAAATTTAATGTCTGCCTATAATGAAATAGAAGATCATGTGATGTATAAAGATCAAAATTATTTAAAGACAACAAGGTGTTCAATGAATGTGAGCTTGATGCGGATTAAAATGGCAAATAAGGGAGTAAGGAAAAGAGATTGGGGAGGGGATTAAGGTAATTGATTCAAAAGTAAAGTTGTCTAGTAAGTTCGTTGTCTATAGTAACCAGAAAATAAGTGAATATTGTCAAGTATAAAACACACACATACACACACACACTCACTCACTCATACAGAACCTCAGAGGGTGATAGTCAAGGGAGTGTCTCAAAGTTTCATAGGGAGTCAGTGAACAAATAAAATAAAATAATATAAATATTTTACATAAGGGCTTCCAGAGCCTCGGATTGTCAATGAAGAAAATACGTTATCTAAGATGAAGATCTCTAGGGACTGTTTTATTGAATGTTCAGGGTACACAGTAGTGGCTCCACCTTTACAACAATCTCAGCAGAGCAAACAGAAGGGTGAAAATAGAATAATGAATAGGTGGGAAGATAAATTGGGAAGAAAACAAACAAACAAAAAAAAACCAGACTGGTTGTTTTGTATGCAGTGATTTATTGTTTAAAGATTATGCATAAAGTCAAGAGAAATGAAAGAAAAGTAAGACTGTAAGATGGGCTAGAAGGACTCCATACTCTCAGGGAGAAAGACAATGTCACCTGGACAAAATCAGCTTCAGTGTTTTCACCCTCCTGTGCAGGTCCTTAAGTTATTCAGTTTCATGGTGACTTGCATATAGTGAGTGCTAACATAGTTTAAGTGAGAAAATAAATAAATGACTATAGATGGGTAACTGGACAAGTTCTTCACTGTTTCAATGAGGCACTATTGCTTATGCAATATGCTTATGCCTCTAATCACTGAACCCAAGATCTAACTTTTTGCTCCCTAGAGTGGGAAAAAATAATTGAACTTCTCAAAGGAAAATTTTCTATAATATACTTGTTAAGAAATGTAAGGCCATTATAATAAAGTGAAGACTATCAAAAATGCATAAATTTCAGACTAGCAGAGAAAAATATTGAAGTGTTTGAAGGAATATTAGATTAAATGACACTTGCACAGTGCCTATGTAAATTTAAATGGTTTGTCATAGGATTCAAATGCTAGAACATATGTTTTTTAAATGTTTTTACAATATTGTATGTCTATTATTCTAATCATGGATGTTAAAATGTGATGTTAGCATAACTATTTCAATCTGAATTAATTTATGGCATTCTTAACATAAAGTTTCAAACGAAATTCAAAAGTATTATTGTCTTTCAAGAAGAGATACATTGATATTCTAAATTTTCAGGCATGTTATTATATGAATTTACCCACATAAAATTAGAGTATTGAACAATTACAAATTGAATATTAAATAAAAATATTATGTGGGATTTTCAGGTAAAGTGGAAATAACCTTTTTGGTTAATTTATCAAGATATATCCATAAACTTTCTCCAATCCATTGTCCATGGATAAGCCCATTACAATGAGACAGAATTCTCTTTGTTTAGAATTTTGAAGTCTTTGGAATGGAATTGGTGATGGCATATCTTTGGAGAGCTTTGAAAAGATACTCTGATTTCTTAAATGCCCTTCTACTTCTGTTTTTGTTACACTAACACCACCTATCTTCAAAACTAACTGAAGATTCACCTCTTCATAAACCTTCCCTTACACAATAGTCCTGTTAAAGTTAATAACCATTTCATTGTGTTCCATTATGATTCCTCTGCAAATATCTTCCATCAATGATGTGTACAATCCTTGGGGTTTTGATAGGGATTTCATTAAATCTATAGATTGCATTGAGTAGTACGGTCATTTCAACAATATTAAAATTTTTAATCTATGAACACAGGATGCATTTCAATTTATTTGTTTCCACTTTAATTCCATCAATACTTTGTAGCTTTCAGTACACAACTTTTTACCACCTTAGTTAATTTTATTCCTAGGTATTTTATTCTTTTTTGGTATTATTGGAAATGGTGATGTTTTTCAAATTTCCTTTTCAGATAGTTCATCGTTGATTAAGAAATGCAACTGATTTCTGTATGATAATTTTGTATCCTGCAACTTCACTGAATTTATCTATTTGTTTTAACAGTATTTGGGTGGTTTCTATCTATATGAGAATGTCATCTGCAAAAGAGATAATTTTATTTCTTACTTTCTGATTTAGATGCTATTTATTTCTTTCTCTTGCCCAATTGCTCTGATTAGGAGTTCCAGTACTATATTGACTAGAAGTGATGAGGGTGAGCATTTTTACCTCGTTCCTGGAAAATTTTACAGAAATAGAAAAAACAATTCTAAAATTCACATGGAACTGCAGAAAACCACAAATAGCCAAATCAATCTTGATAAAGAATAACAAAGCTGACAATATTACATTTTTATTTTAAAATATCTTACAAAGCTACAGTAATCAAAATACATAAAGACAGATATATGAACCAGTGAAACAAATTAGTGAGCCCAGAAGGAAACCCACATACATATGGTAAAGTTATTTTCAATAAGGTTATCAATATTATACAATAGGGAAAGAGTTCAACAAATGGTGTAGGCAAATTAGATATAAATAAGCAAAAGGATGAACCTGGAACCTCATCTTACTTCATATACACATCCACTCAAAATGATCTGAAAACATTTAGATGTTAAAACCCCATACTGTAAAATATTTATAAGAGAATAGAGGGGAAATGCTTCATGACATAGGTCTTGGCAGTGATTTTATGCACATGATAACAAAAGCACAGACAATAAAAACAAACAAGGGATTATATCACACTAAAAATATCTGTATGGCAAAGAATATAACAAAGTGAATAGACAACCTGAAGAATTGCAAAATTGCTTGATAACCAAACATCTGATAAATAAGAGGTTAATTTCCAAAATATGTAACTTCTACAACTCAGTATTTTCAAAATAACACTAATATAATTAAAAATGGGTTAAGGACTTCAATGGATATTCCTCCAAAGAAGATATACAAATGATCAACCTGTATGTGAAACATTGCTTAACAGTAATCATCAGGGAAATGCAAGTCAAAATCTAAATGAGATATCACTTCACACCTGTCAGGATAGCTATGTTTAAAAATAAAAGACAAGCATTGGTGAGAATGTGAAAAAACTGAAACTCTTGCATAGCATTGGGTGAGAATGCAAAATGCTGTAGCTGCTATAGAAAACAGAAGGGTGGTCCCTCAAAAAGTTAAAAATAGAACTACTATATGATGTGGCAATCCTACTGTTAAGCATATATCTGAAAGAATTGGGTCGGGCGTGGTGGCTCACGCCTGTAATCCCAGCACTTTGGGAGGCCAAAGCGGGTGGATCACCTGAAGTCAGTAGTTCGAGACCAGTCTGACCAACATGGAGAAACCTCGTCTCTACTAAAAATACAAAATTAGGTGGGCATGGTGGTGCATGGCTGTAGTCCCAGTTACTCAGGAGGCTGAAGCAGAATAATTGCTTGAACCCAGGAGGCACAGGTTGCAGTGAGCCAAGATTGCACCACTGCACTCCAGCCTGGGCAACAAGAGTAAAACTCTGTAAAATAAATAAATAAATAAGAATTGAAATCTAATCTTGAAGAGATACCTTCACTCTGATGTCATTGCAGGATTATGCACACTAGGCATGATGTGGAAACAAACCTAAATGTCCATCAAAAGATGAATGAATAGACTAAAATAAAATGTGGGATATACATACAAGGAAATACTATTCAACTTTTTAAAAAAGAAGGGATTTCTGTAATATGTGACAGAATACGTGAACCTTGAAGACATTATGCTAAGTGAAATGGACCAGTTAGCAGAAAGACAAATACTGCATGATTCTGCTTATATAAAGTATCTAAAATAGTCAAATTTGTAGAATCAAGAGTGGAATGTTGGCTATAGGGTCAATGATGGGGAGACTGAGATTTGGGAGAAAGTAAATAGTTATCAATCAATGGGCAAAAAGTTCTGTTAAGCAAGATAAATAAGCCCTAAAAATCTGCTCTACAATGTTGTACATATAGTCTACAAGAATGTATTGTACACCTTAAGATTTGTTAAGAGAGTGGGTATCATGTAAACTGTCCTTACCATATGTGGTCATTCTTCAGGTTTTTTTCCTTCACAATGGAGGCATTCATTCCTCAGGTGCCCACAGATGAAGTCTTGATTGCAACTGCATTATAATTAAAAATCTCTCTCTAACCAGTCCTGCTCCCCTCATTCCAGTATAAGAATTAATTAGTAAAGCATTCCCCAATAAAGTTTCTGCATGAAAAGCTCATAGTTTCAGAGTCTGTTTTCTGAGGAGCCTAATCCTAGATAGCTCCCTTTGAAACCAAAGCATCCAATAATCTTAGACAGCTGACAGGATGAGAAAGAGGTCTATTGTTTATCTAGACATTGTGATAAGTGATTTGCCCACTGCATTTTCCCCATTACTCTTAATAAATCTGAGGTAAGGCTCTTTTAATACACTAATTTGCCAAGAGTTATCCCTATATATAATTGACAAAGCATGGTTTCAGCCATTCCAGGCTATGGATTCATATACAGCAAATAAGATTTGGTGTCATTTCTTAAACCTTTAAAACTAGGCATCCTCTTCTTCCTAGCAACTACAATTTATATGGAATGTTTTTAATTTTTCTATATAAAACATGACTTTAATTAAAAATCCCTTGGTAAATCAGTTTACGTTTTTTCTTGATAATCCCATAAAACTTTTCTATCACTATTCACATTCTGTGAGCATACTTCTGTGTACAATTAAGCACACTTTCATATGATGAAAACGTAATTCTTTCCTATCTGTTCCTGGCTACTAACATTTTTATCAGAGGCCCTCTTACCATACTTGGACTTTAATATTCTTCAACAAATTGGTGACCTTCTCATGAATTAACTTCAGACAAAACAACATTGATGTTGATTTTCTAGTCATAATATTGAGCCTTTCAAGTAACAAAATTGAAATGGGCGGACATCATTACATGTTACTAAAAGTGCAACATTGCCTTTACTTTTCCTTTGAAGAATTACAGTTGTGTAGACATGCAACACCACAGCATTTTACATATTGTATGATTAATAGGTTGTTCTTCAAAGAGGTTGCTAATACTGGACACATTATACATGCCAATATGTCTTATGCACTGCCCTCTCACTTCTTTCACTTTTTAAATTATATTGTTTCATTTTTATAATAATTCTATGTCTATTTTTACTAGCATTTACAACTGCCACTGAATTTATTAGATACAGTGAAGTTAATAATGTTTGTGAAATTCCTCAAAACTAAACACATATAGTAAATGTCTCAACAATGACATCATTGATTCTAGATTATGAATCCTGGTATACTGCACCTTGTTTGAAAGCAAAACTGATGCATCATGCTGTGGAGTACTGACTTGTTTTATTTCTGATAATTCAGAAGTTGAATTAATAATGCAGAAAAGCTTCTGTAGGAAGTCCTACTTCTGGTATGAGTGTATGAGGACCTCTGTGGAACCCCTCCCCAATGAAATTGCTACAAATTACTAAAAATATAAGTCATTTAAGGTTTCTTGAATTATCTCTATAGACATGTAATTAATTATGGAAAATATCTAAACATTTTTAAGATGAGAGAGACCCAGTGGTGTCTGAACCGATATCCACACTCTCCCTTTGCCTTCTCAGCTCAGCAAAACAGAAAGGTCATTCAAGGGTAGTACAACCAAGGCATAAGACTATTTTTCCCCCAGTCCAAGTAAGAGGAACATTTTCCTGATATAGGCAACATGTCAGCATTTCTCATCTTTCTCCCAACTTTCTGCTGCTGAGGCTAAGTTCTAGGTTAGTAAAGTCAAGAGGTGAGGGCTCTCTTCTTCTACCCTATTTCCATCTGGGTGTTAGAGGCTGTACCTTGAGCATAGCATGCTGAACATATTGGGGTCTGATTGCCTTGCTTGAACTCAAAGAGTGGGGTGTCTATACCAGAAAGGCAAACCGGGGAGATCTGAGTTTGTTATGCTTTAAATTCACAAGAGCTCAGTTTATAAAGTGGGAATGCCACTTCCAAAGAAGGGCACCATGGTTTTGCTCCTAGAACCTGACCAGTAGTTCAGAGATTTTCTCCAGAGGTATAAGCAGAGACAAGCTGAGAATAGATAGCTCCCATTCCCTATGGTAAAATATTTGGACAGAAAGTTATGTCATAGAATGTGGGGAGGATGGATTCCTCTCACTCTAGACTAATTATTTTGTCTCACCTAAGGCAAACAAAAATTATACCCTTGGAGAATGCTTGTTTAGGGCACAACTTTGAGACAGACCCACTAAAAGACTGACATTTATTCATAAGATTATAGAAAACTTTCTCAGTCACAATTTACCATGATACCAATGGGGATTCAGCGTGGTAACAAAAGATTATAAAAGAAAGAGCTGTCAGACAGGGATTCTCTCTGAAGTGTAGTACTTTTGGAAACACAAAGTCAAGAGTGGAGACCAAAATGAAATTAAGAAATTTGAAACCTTTTATACCTACAGTATTAGGTAAGGAATAAATTAAATAGGTAGAACTGGAAATATTCTTTAATAATGTGTGCATAATTCGCATTATATACTATTGTGCAATTTGTAAGTGAAGTTAAATTCTATTATGTAAATGCTAGGGAAAACACTATTTTAAAAAATGCTATTGATATTCTAAGAGAGATTTTTAAAACACAATCATAAAGTACTCATTTAAAAAATAGAAGTCAGAAAAGCAGGGATATAAAAGAATAAATTCAACAAACATAAAACTGGTAAAACACAGTACACATTCATCCAACTCTATTTATAATGAGTATAAATGTGTTAAATACACAAATTAAAGACAAAGATTGAGTTGATAAACAGCACCTAGAAATATACTGTGTACACAAAAACCCACTCTAAACATAAAGACTTGGATAGGTTAAAATAAAGAGATGGAGAAATATGGACTGATAACTCCAATGATAAGAAAGCTAGGATAACTATGTTAATTTCAGACAAAATTAACTTCAGGACAACGGAAAGTTATCAGGAATAAACAGAAGCTTGTATAATGAAGAAGGGGTTCATTCTTCAAGAAGGTATAACAATCTTTTACATGCATGTGCCTAACAATATCATCTTAAAAATTACGTAGAACTTGAGAAAACTTTAAGGAGCAATACACAAATTCATTATTACAACTGGAGAACTCAATAACCCTCTTTTAGTAATTGAAGGATCAAGCAGCCAGAAACTCAGGAAGGATGTCAATGAGTTGAGTAGTAAAATCAATCTAACCAATTTAATTTACATTTTTAGAATAAACATCATAAAACAGCAGAACACATATTATTCTCAAGCTCGCATGAAATATTCACCAAGGCAGAGCACATTATGTACCAAAAAGCACACATTAACAAATTCAAACAAAAAATGTTAGAAAGTATGCCTTCAGATCAAAATTACCATAAATTAGAAATACATAAATGAAAGAAAGCTAGAAATCTCCCAAATATTGCAAATGAACAATATGCTTCTAAATAATACGTGGGTGAAGGAAAACATCTCAAGAAAAAATAAAAACTAAGACAAAATGAAAATTAATATTTGTGGGATGCACCAAAAGCAACACTAAATTTTAAGGGAAATTTATAGCATTAGATGGGTATATTATAAAAGAAGCTCTATCTCTCTGCAGCCCTCCGTCTTTCTCCCATTTTCTCACTGTGTATCTCCCTTTCTCTGCCATGCAAAATTTAAAAAAAAAAATGATAATAAGAGTGATCTAACATTAATAACCTAAATTTCCACCATAGGACACTTGAGAAAAAAGAGTAGCTTACTCCCAAACAAGGAAGGAAAAAAATAAAAAATAAAAGAGGAAAGCAAAAATCAATTAAATTGAAAATAAGTAAACAATAAAGACATTCAATAAACTTGACAAAAGTCATTTGCTTTTCTATGAACTACTGAAACTTGGAATTTAAAAAATGCCATTTACAACAACACCTAAAAAATAAATAGGTATAAATTTAACAAAATATATAAAGAATCTAAGTGTGCAAAACTACAAAGCTTATTAAGAAAATCAATGAAATTCAAATAAATAGAAAGATATTCCATGTTCATGGAATTTAGAACTCAATATTTTAAGCTGTTAAATTTTCTCAGTGTGATTTATAGTTTTAATACAATCCCATTCAACTTCTAGCAAGCTGTTTTGTAGATACTGACAACTTGATTCTAATATTTATACGAAAAAGCAAAAGCCCTAGAATAGCCAACATGACGTTGAAGAATAAAGCTGGAGAACTCACACTACCCAATTTCAAAACTTAACATAAAATCGCAGTAATAAATATATTATGATTTTGTATACATTACTGGAATAGAAAAGAGAGACCAGAAATAGATTTTCACAAATGTCATCGGTTAATCTAACAAAGGAGCAAGAGCAACTCTGTGACTAAGGAATACAGTTTTACACATATGCTATTGGAACAATCAGATTGACCGCATGTAAAAAAAAAAAACCTGGACACAAGCCTTAGATCCTCAAGATGCATCACAGATCTAAAAGTAAAAAGCAAAGACATAAAACTTCTGTAAGGATAACATAGGAAAAAATATGTACCATATTTGGCTGTGATAATGAGTTTTATATACAACATCAGAACACAATCCATAAAAAAGTTGATAAGTAGGAGTTTATTAAATTTAAAACTTCTCTGTTAAAAAGAATACAAAGAGAATGAAATAATAAGTCACATACTGGAAGAGAATATTTGTGAAACACATATCTGGTAAGAGACTTGTATCTAAAATTTTTGAAAAAGAAGAAAAAAACCACAACTTTTAAACACTTCTTAAGAAAAGAAACAACCCAACCAATTAAATATGGACGCATTTTAAAACAGACACCTCACCAAAAAAGATATAAAGAGGGCAAATAAGCATATAAAAAAGATGTTCGGGGTCATTTGTTATTATAAATTAGTTGACACAAAAATGAGATAACATTACTTTGAGAATGGCAAGAAATGTTAACGTCATTTTCTGGGAGATACATCAAGCATCAATAATATTCATTCCTGGTAGGGATGCAAAATAATACTGCCACTTGGAAGACAATTTGGCAGATTTTTACAATGATATATATAGTTTTACCATATGACCCAGAAACTACACTTCTGTGTATTTACTCAACTAATTAGAAAATTTATTTCCAGGTACAAATCGGCATGTGAAGGTTTATAGCAACTTTATTCATAATCATCCAAAACTGGAAGCAACCAAAATTTCCTTCAGTAGAAGAACTGATAAATGTATTGTGGTAGATCCATATAACGGTATATTATTTATTCATTAAAAGGAAACAGCTTATGAGGGTGTGGGATGTGATGATAGAATGCAGACTATGACAAGAGAATCTAACTGCATTATAAATGTATGAACCAACCTCACTTAAGGCGGTTGGGGGGCAAGTTTCTAATAACTAAATCTGAAAACAAGAGGAGTCTATAAGACTAAAGGCAAAGCAAAATAAATGTAGGCACTGCACTCTAATTCATAATGTTGTTTTGCACAGGGTTAGGCTTCAACAATTCCAATACTTTTATTCATGTACTAGAACTGAATAATTATTTAATTATACATGTTCGATGACAGGAACCAAGTTTCTCGCTGTTGAAGTGTTAAGATCATATATCTCATCAAGGGAAATAGTAACATTTTTGATAAAGTGACATCAGTAAGAATTCATGTTTAGCTTGATGTAAATACAGTCTTGCAGGTATTTATATGTGTTATAGATTGGTGTAAGTATGTAGGCTTGTATATGCACATGCATTTCCTTGTACTGTCAGCTCAGAAGTTCTAGATTCAATGACATCTCATAGCAATGAGCAAACCCAGCACCTAGATCTTAGTTTCTAATATAATTCTCCAGTGATAGGAACTAGAGCTCCTTGTCTAGACTATTCTAGGAAAGAGGGAGAAAATATAAAATATAATCTTGAAGCATCTTGTACAACAGAAAGTAATAAAGTGCTAATAAAACACACACTGTTATGACCTATGTGTATCCTCTCCAAATTCATGTTGAAACTTAATTGCTGTTGTGCTGCTATTAAGAGGTGGGCCTTCAGTGGGTGATTAAGTCATGAAGGCAGAGCCCTCAGGAGTGGGATTAGTGGCCTTATAGAAGAGGTGCAAATGAGCTGTTCTCTCCTTCCACAGGGTAAGGACACAACTACAAGGTGTCACTTTGAAGTAGAGAGCAAGCTCATACCAGATGCTGAATATGTCAGCATCTTGATCTTGGATTTCCCAGCCTCCAGAACTGTAAGGAGTACATTTCTGTTGTCCATAAATTTCCCAGATTAATATATTTGTTATAGCCGAATGATCTAAGACACACACACACACACACACACAGAGAGAGAGAGAGAGAGAGAGAGATGAAGAAATGTTACCTAATCAAAAGGAATCTCACAATAAAACTTCGAACAAACCACTCTCCCCAGTGTCGAAGGAACACAAGATACAATCAAAAGCACTCCCAATGGCCAAAACTGAAACAATCTGACACAGAATAATGTAGTTTTGGATTTTAACTCAAAGCCTAAAATAAATATTCACAAATTCATAACATAAGTCACTGATTAAACACACAAATAATTGGTACGTGCGTGTGTGTGTGTGTGTGTGTGTGTGTGTGTGTGTTTGTATTTATATATAATTCAGGCTTGAGCCATATTGATAAGGAAAGAGAATATTTTGTTTTTTTCTTTTCAATTAACTTTAGGTGAAGAATATCAAGGAGTAAGGAATGCCCAGTGATAGGTGGTAGAAGACAATATCTGAAGAAATATGATGAGATTAGACTTACTTTCTTTATGAGTTAGTAAAAGAAGATTTTGAAGTCAAATTGGTAACTGAGGCAATGTAACAAGAAATCAAGACTAGCAAGATATTTGGGTGACAAGACACAATTTTACTTATTTTTCCACAGCAATATTTTTATCATCATTAATAGTAATTGTTCATTATGAACAATAAATCATAATAAAATAACATGGAACACTATAATGCCCTTCACCTCCCACTTCTCATACCTGAATGACATATAATCATTTTTCTGGAGCTCATAACTGAGGAGTCAGTAACTTACAGCCTATAGGCCAAATCAGCTAAGCTTTTGTTTTTCCCTCCAAATGTTTTCTTTCCTTTCTTTTCCTTCCTTCTCTCCTTCCCTCTTTCCTTCCTTTCTTTCCTTCCTTTCCTTCCTTCCTTCTCTCTCTCTGGTTCTTTCTATGGAATGTCAACATTTAAAATCCATTAAGATGTCTTAATAACAGAATGAATTTTTGCTTCTGGTTTCACAGAGGAAACTAGAAGATATAACAATTTAAACATCCAACAAGCTCACTGCTTACTACTTACTATTCTGTGGTCCACACGGAACAGTGCAGCAGCAGCACCTGGGAACTTATTAAAAATTAAAACTTCTGTTTTTTACTTAGTTGTAGACTACTGAATAAAGCGCATAAAGATACGCAATTAACTGAAGCTAAGCAATAATTCTCACCCATTAACATCAGCAAATAAAAATTATAGTTAACTCTAAGATATAAAAAATAAAACCAGCAAGTAAAACTAAATGAACTATTCTGGAAGCCAAGGAGCTTAAACATCTATGGAGAAAATTAAATTCAACCTTGTAGAGCCAGGTCCTTTTTTTTTATTATTATTATTATTATTTTTTTTTTTTTTGCTTTAAGAGACACAGTGATAAGTATTAATGTAATAAGAAACACATGAATATATTCAACTTAAGAAAATTCATATCCAGCTTCTACAGAATACAGCTGAACACATTCAACTTATTCAAACTTGTCTACTCTAGCATATGTGGCATTAACTCCAGATCTTTTCTTCTCATTTATGAAACCATTCAACATTCTGGAAAATAATTCAACAGGAAATAAGTATCTATTTCTATTGTGGTTGCAAGCCAGTGTTGAATACCCTGATCTGAACGTATTTTTTGTTAACAACTGCTATTTTATCCCTAATAGTGGTAGTGTTTTGATCTTTTATACAACATTCACACTTCATCAATGAGTAGAAATGAGATTTGCCTTCCCCAGTGGGGTTTATGGCAACCTGCTTCGTGTGTGCTTTATTAGGAACGGCACTTCCACCTTATAGTGTAATTTCGTCTTCAGGAGTTTGGGCTTTGAATTTCAGAAATTTATCAATTAACATAAACATTATCCAGTTTCCAATTGTAACTTTAAGTTCATAGTGAGACTTTATTAAGCACCTCATATTAGCATCAAGAAGATCCGCTTGAAGTGTTTCCATGATTGACATTTTAATGCTTAAATAACTATTAAGGAGGGTTTTAGAAAATATATGTGTAAACATATATATGTATAAAATATATGTATATATATCTGTGTGAGTTAATGTGCTCTTTAATAAATGTGCTGTTTATGTATGTTTTTAATTTCTATTATATATTTATGGCTAGTAGCTCAATAGAATTTGATATGTGTAGCAGAGAAGAAAAATTAACAAATTATTTTTAACCACTATATCAAAGTATAATTAACATACAAAAAACTATAGATATTTAATGTACACAATTTTATGTGTTTGGAAATAAGTATACACTGATGAAATCATCAAACATCATCACTATGAATTTATCACATTTTCAAATCAAAATTTTGTTTATACTGTTATTAAAGAATAAGCATGCTAATTAAGATAAAGTGTTGACTGAGCCTAAGGGTCTTATATGGAATGGAAGGCAATTAAAACTCAAACATATTAATTATTAATGAACTTTATTTGTATAAATGAAAGAAGAAAATTTACATAAAAAATGATCGGTGTGGACACATGAAAACTAAGAAAATTCAAATATATTCATTTGCAAATTTCAAATAGTTCTGGTATGTTACACAGATTGATCATCTTTTGATCTACCCCTTTGAGAAAAGTATATTTGTACAAATTTACATTTGCTTTTACTAAAAAACCCTATATTTACATAGAGGTACATGGCTGTGTGGCAAGGTTATTAACAGGTCCTAATCCCAATTAAACAACATAATTGTATGGCTATAATCTTGACTTTTCATTTATTTATGTATTTATGTATTTAATTTTAATTTTTAAAATTTTACTGTAAGTTCTGGAAACATGTGTAGAACATGCAGGTTTGTCACGTAGTTATACATGTGCCATGGTAGTTTGCTGAACCTATCAACCCATCATCTAGGTTTTACGCCCCACATGCATTAGGTATTTCTCCTAATGTTCTCCCTCCCCTTGCCCCCCACTCCCCAAAAGGCCCCAGTGTGTGATGTTCCCCTCCCTGGGTCCTTGTGATCTCAGTGTTGAACTCTCATTTATGAGTGAGAACATGCGACATTTGGTTTTCTGCTCCTGTGTTTGCTGAGAATGTTTGTTTCCAGCTGCATCCATGTCCCTGAAAGGACATGAACTCATTATTTTTTAATGGCTGCATAGTATTCATGGTGTATATGTGCCACATTTTCTGTATCCAGTCCATCACTGATGGGCATTTGAGTTGGTTCCAAGTCTTTGCTCTTCTAAATAGTGCTGCAATAAACGTATGTGTGCATGTGTCTTTATAGTAGAATGATTCATAATCCTTTGGGTATATACCTAGTAATGGGATTGCTGGGCTAAATGGTACTTCTGGTTCTAGATCCTTGAGGAATCGCCACACTGTCTTCCACAATGGTTGAACTAATTTACGTTTTCACCACCAGTGTAAAAGCATTCCTATTTCTCCACATTCTCTCCAGCATCTGTTGTTTCCTGACTTTTTAATGAACACCATTCCGACTGGTGTGAGAGTCAGTATGTCATTGTGGTTTTGATTTGCATTTCTCTAATGACCAATGATGATGAGCTGTTTGTCTGTTGTTTGTTAGCTGCATAAATGTCTTCTTTTGAGAAGTGTCTCTTCATATCCTTTGCCCACTTTTTGATGGGGTTGTTTTTTTCTTGTAAATTTGTTTAAGTTCCTTGTAGATTCTGCATATTAGCCCTTTATCAGATGGATAGATTGCAAAAATTTTCTTCCATTTTGTAGGCTGCCCGTTTATTCTGATGATAATTTCTTTTGCTGCATAGAAACTGTTGGTTTAATTAGGTCTCACTTGTCAATTTTGGCTTTTGTTGCCATTGCTTTTGATGTTTTAGTCATGAAGTCTTTGCCCATACCTATGTCCTGAATGGTATTGACTAGGTTTTCTTCTAGGGTTTTTATGGTTTTAGGTTTTACATTTAAGTCTTCAATCCATCTTCATTTAATTTTCATATAAGGTGTAAGGAAAGGGTCCAGTTTCAGTTTTCCGCATATGTCTAGCCAGTTTTCCCAACATCATTTATTAAACAGGGAATCCTTTCCCCATTGATTGTTTTTGTCAGGTTTGTCAAAGATCAGATGGTTGTAGATGTGTGGTATTTTTTCGGAGGCCTTTGTTCTGTTCCATTCGTCTATATATCTGTTTTGGTACCAGCACCACGCTGTTTTGGTTACTGTAGCCTTGTAGTACATTTTGAAGTCAGGTAGCATGATACCTCCAGCTTTGTTCTTTTTGCTTAGGATTGTCTTGGTTGTATGGGCTCTTTTTAGGTTCCATATGAAATTTAAAGTAGTTTTTTTTTCTAATTATGTGAAGAAAGTCAATGGTAGGTTGATGGGAATAGCATTGAATCTATACAGTACTTTGGGCATTATGCCGATTTTCACAATCCATGAGCATGGAATGTTTTTCCTTCCTATCCACAAGCATGGAATGTTTTTCCATTTGTTTGTGTCCTCTCCTATTTCCTTAGGCAGTGGTTTGTAGTTCTCCTTGAAGAGGTCCTTCACATCCCTTGTAAGTTGTGTTCCTAGGTATTCTCTCTTTGTAGCAATTGTTAATGTGAGTTAACTCGTGATGATTCTAGTCTTGTCTATTGTTGGTATATAGAAATGCTTGTGACTTCTGCAAATCGATTTTGTATCCTGAGATTTGGCTGAAGTTGCTTATCAGCTTAAGGAGTTTTTGGTCTGAGACAATGGGGCTTTCTAAATATACAATCATGTCATCTGCAAACAGAGACAATTTGACTTCCTTTCTTCCTATTTGAATACCCTTTATTTCTTCCTCTTGCCTGATTGTGCTAGCCAGAACTTCCAATACTATGTTGAATAGGAATAGTGAGACAGTGCATCCTTGTCTTGTGTCAGTTTTCAAAGAGAATGCTTCCAGCTTTTGCCCTTTCAGTATGATATTGGCTGTGGGGTGGTCATAAATAGCTTTTAATATTTTGAGATATGTTCTATCAATACCTAGTTTATTGAGTGCTTTTAGCATGAAGGGGTGTTGAATTCTATGGAAGGCCTTGTCTGCATCTATTGAGATAATCAGGTGATTTTTTTTCATTGGTTCTGTTTACGTGATGGATTACATTTAGTGATTTTTGTATGTTGAACCAGCCTTGCATCCCAGGGATGAAGCCAACTTGATTGCGGTGGATAAGCTTTTTGATGTGCTGCTGGATTTGGTTTGCCAGTATTTAATTAGGATTTTCATATTGATGCTCATCAGAGATTTTGGCCTGAAGTTTTCTTTTTTCGTTGTGTCTCTGCCAGGTTTTGATATCAGGTTAATACTGGTCTCATAAACTGAGTTAGGGAGGAGTCTTTCTTTTTGTATTGTTTGGAATAGTTTCAGAAGGTATGGTACCAGTTCCTCTTTTACCTCTGGTAGAATTTGGCTGTGACTGTGTCATAGGCTTTTTTTTGTTTTGTTTTGTAGGCTATTAATTACAGCCTCAATTTCAGAACTTGTTATTGGTCTACTCAGGGATTTGACTTCTTCCTGGTTTAGACTTGGGAGGGTATATGTGTCCAGGAATTTATCCATTTCTTCTAGATTTTCTAGTTATTTGTGTAAAGGTGTTTACAGTATTCTCTGATGGTAGTTTGTATTTTTGTGGGATCAGTGGTCATCTCCCCCTTTATCATTTTTTATTGTGTCAATTTGATTCTTCTCTTTTTCTTCTTTACTAGTCTGGCTAGTGGTCTATCTATTTGGTTCATATTTTCAAAAAAACAGATCCTGGATTCAATGATTTTTTTGAAGGGATTTTAGTGTGTCTATCTCCTTCAGTTCTGCTCTCATCCTTTTTTTTTTTTTTTTTTTTTTTTTGAGATGGAGTCTCGCTCTGTCGCCCAGGCTGGGGTGCAGTGGCCGGATCTCAGCTCACTGCAAGCTCCGCCTCCCAGGTTTACGCCATTCTCCTGCCTCAGCCTCTGGAGTAGGTGGGACTACGCCACCACACCCGGCTAATTTTTTTGTATTTTTAGTAGAAATGGGGTTTCACCCTGTTAGTCAGGATGGTCTCGATTTCCTGACCTCATGATCTGCCCGTCTCGGCCTCCCAAAGTGCTGGGATTACAGGCTTGAACCACCGCGCCTGGCCCTGCTCTCATCTTAGTCATTACTTTTCTTCTGCTAGCTTTTTAATTTGTTTGCTCATGCTTCTCTAGTTCTTTTAATTGTGATGTTCAGGTGTTGACTGTAGATCTTTCCAGCTTTTTGATATGGGTAGTTAGTGCTATAAATTTCCCTCTTAACACTGTTTTAGCTGTGTTCCAGAGATTCTAGCACATTGTGTCTTTGTTATCATTGGTTTCAAAGAGCTTCTTTATTTCTGCCTTAATTTTATTATTTACCCAGTAGTCATTCAGGAGCAGGTTGTTCAGTTTCTATGTAATTGTGCAGTTTTGAGTTGGTTTGTTAATCCTGAGTTCTAATTTGATTGCACTCAGAGACTGTTTCTTATGACTTCTGTTCTTTTGCATTTGGTGAGGAGTGTTTTACTTCCAATTTTGTGGTCGATTTTAGAATAAGTGCTATATGGTGCTGAGAAGAATGTATATTCTGTTGATTTGGGGTGAAGAGTTCTGTAGATGTTTATTAGGCCTGCTTGGTTCAGAGCTGCATTCAAGTCCTGAATATCCTTGTTAATTTTCTGTCTCGATCTGTCTAATATTGACAGGGGGGTGTTAAAGCCTCCCACTATTATTGTGTAGGAGTCTAAGTCTCTTTGTAGGTCTCTAAGAACTTGTTTTATGAATCTGGGTTCTCCTGTATTGGGTGCATATATATTTATTTAGGATTGTTAGGTCTTGTTGCATTGATCCCTTTACCATTATGTAATGCCCTTCTTTATGTTTTTTTAATCTTTCTTAGTTTACAGTTTGTTTTATCAGTCTAGTTTCACAAAGCCTGTTTTTTGTTTTTTGTTTTTTTTGTTTTTTTGCTTTCAATTTGTTTGGTAACTATTCCTCCATCCCTTTATTTTTAGCCTATATGTGTCTTTGCACATGAGATGTGTCTCCTGAATACAGCACACTGATGTGTCTTGATTCTATCCAATTTGCCAGTCTGTGTCTTCTAATTGGGACATTTAGGCCATTTACATTTAAGTTTAATATTGTTATGTGCGAATTTGATGCTGTCATCATTATGCTTGCTGCTTATTTTCCACATTAGTTGAAGCAGTTTCTTCATTGTGTCATTGATCTTTATATTTTGGTGTGTTTTTGCAGTGACTGGAACTGGTTGTTCCTTTCCATATTTAGTGCTTCCTTCAGGAGCTCTTCCTTCAGGAGCCTCGTGGTGACAAAAATCCCTCAGGATTTGCTTGCCTTGAAAGGATTTTATTTCTCCTTCACTTATGAAGCTTAGTTTAACTAGATATGAAATTCTTGGTTGAAAATTCTTTTCTTTAAGAATGTTGAATATTGGCCCCACACACTCTTCTGGCTTACAGGGTTTCTGCTGAGAGATCCACTGATAGTCTGAAGGGCTTCCTTTTGTGGGTAATCTGAGCTTTCTCTCTGGCTGCCCTTGACATTGCTTCCTTCATTTCAACTTTGGAGAATCTGATGATTGTATGTCTTAGGGTTGCTCTTCTCAAGGAGTATCTTAGTGGTGTTCTCTGTATTTCCTGAATTTCGATGTTGGCCTGTCTTGCTAGGTTGGAGAAGTTCTCCTGGATAATATCCAGGAAATGTGTATTCCAACTTAGTTCCATTCTTCCCATCAATTTCAGATACACCAATCAATCATAGGTTTGTTCTTTTCACATAGTGTCATATTTCTTGGAGGCCTTCTTCATTCCTTTTCATTCTTTTATTTTTTTTTCTAATCTTGTCTTCATGCCTTATTTCAATAAGTTGATCTTCAGTCTCTGATATCCCTCTTCCACTTGATCAGTTCAGGTATTGATACTTGTGTATGCTTCAGAAGTTCTTGTGCTGTATTTTTCAGCTCCATCAAGTCATTTATTTTCCTTTGTAAACTGGTTATTCTAGTTAGTAGTTCCTATAACCTTTTATTAAGGTTCTCAGCTTCCATGCCTTGCATTAGAACATGCTCGTTTAGCACAGAGGAGTTTGTTATTATCCACCTTTTGAAGTCTACTTCTGTCATTTCATCAATCTCATTCTCTGTCCAGTTTCGTACCCTTGCTGGAGAGGAGTTGCGATCATTTGCAGGAGAAGAGGCATTCTGGTTTTTGGAAATTTTAGCCTTTTTGCACTGGTGTTTCCTCATCTTTGTGGATTTATCTATCTTTGGTCTTTGAGGCTGATGACCTTTGGATGGGGTATTCGTGTGGGGGTGCTTTCTGTTGATGTTGATGTTCTTGCTTTCTGTTTGTTAGTTTTTCTTCTAACAGTTAGGCCCCTCTTCTGCAGTTCTGCTGCAGTTCACTGCGGATCCACTCCAGACCCTGCTCTACTGCGAATCACCAGTGTAGACTGCAGAATAGCAAAGATTGTTGCCTGCTCTTTCCTCAAGAAACTTCATCCCAGATGGGCACTGACCTGATGTCAGCCAGTGCTCTCCTGTATGAGATGTCTGTTAACCCTTGTTGGGAGGTCTCTCCCAGTCAGAAGTCACGAGAGTCAGGGACTTACTTGAGGAAGCAGTCTGTTTCTTAGCAGAGCTTGAACGCTGTGCCAGAAGAATCCTCCTTGTCAGGATCAACTGCTCTTTTCAGAGCCTGCAGGCAGGAAAGTTTATGCCCACTGAAACTGTGCCCATAGCCGCCCCTTCCCCCAGGTGCTCTGTTCCAGGGAGATGGGAATTTTTTCTATAAGCCTCTGTCTGGAGCTGCTGCCTTTCTTTCAGAGATGTCCTGCTCAGTGAGGAAGAATCTAGAGAGGCAGTCTGGCCACAGCTGCTTTGCCATGCTGTGGTGAATTGCAGCCAGTCCAAACCTCCTGGCCTCTGTAGCACTGTCAGGGGAAAACCACTTACTAAAGCCTTAGTAATAGTGGATGCCCCCACCCTCACCAAGCCTGATCATCCCGGGTTGACTTCAGACTGCTGTGCTGGCAGTGAAAATTTCAAGCCAGTGTTTTTTAGCTTTCTGGTTTCCGTGGGAGTGGGACCCACAGAGTGAGACCACTTGGCTCCCTGACTTTAGCCCCCTTTCCAGGGGAGTGAACGGATCTGTCTTGCTGGGGTTCCTGGTGCCACTGAGATATTAAAAAAAACTCATGCAGCTAGCTAGGCGTCTGCCCAAAACACCCTCCCAGTTTTGTGCTTTGATATCCAGGACCCTGGTGATGTAGGCACATGAAGAAATCCTGTGATCTGTGGATTGCAAAACCTGTGGGAAAAGTGTAGTATCCAGGCTGGGTAGCACAGTCCCTCATGGCTTCCTTTGGCTGGGGAAGGGAGGTGTCCAGCTCCTTCCCAGGTAATGTGATGTGACACCCTGCTTCTGCTTGCCGTCCGTAGGCTGCACCAACTACCTAACCAGTCCCAATGAGATAAACTGGGTATCTCAGTTGGAAATGCAGAATCACTTGCCTTCTACATTGGTCTCACTGGGACCTGCAGACCTCAGCTGTTCCTATTTAGCCATCTTGCCAGATCCTCAACTTTTCGTTCAATAAGTCTTGATATGTCATCCCTCTTTGCCTTTATCATGCATTTCTCTTTCTCATGAATTAGTCGTCTCCTAAATTCATTCATAAGATCACTGTTTCTATGAAGCTACTGCTTAATTTTCTGTTTAGTGAAGCCTTTCTAAGTCGTGTGAGTCCAAACATTTATCATTCCTTTGAATGTAACATTTATTACAAATCACTTCATATTATTTCATTTTGTGTCTATATTGTTATCCTGCCATTTAAAGAGATTGGGATTATTTTTCTCTAGTGCTTTATGCCTTGTAACTGTTGCCAAAAAAAAAAAAAAAAAAAAAAAAAATGTGCATGCTATACTATTTTACTTGATTGCATGACAATCCTTTACTAGCCACTTCTACTTTGGTGTTTTTACTCTTTTTACTAACCTCCCCTCTTTTGTTGATTCTAACCTGTTCACATTCAAGTTTTATTTTTCTCTAATTCAATAACATTTTTATTTTCTTATTCACATATAATTTATTGTCTTTCTGTTATAAGTTTATATGTTTGCTTGGATATTCTTAAAGGCAGAAACCCTTTCTTTGATTTATTTTACAGTCATTTAACATTCACTGAGAATTTTTTATGATGCCAGGCATCATCCCTTTCCCTAAAGCATACTGGAGGATTTGGCAAATAATGAACCATTAGTAATAGATGTGTTGCAATGAGTAGGTGGATGAATCAATGAAAAACTTTTATTCGGCACACTCATATTTACTGATATTGGCCATGCTAGATAAATTGTTATTATTATTATTGAGATGGAGTCTCGCACTTTCCCCTGGGCTGGAGTACAGTGGTGCGATCCCGGCTCACTGCAACCTCTACCTCCTGGGTTCATGTGATTCTCCTGCCTCAGCCTCCCCAGTAGCTGGGATTATAGGTGCACACCACCACACCCAGTTAATTTTTGTATTTTTAGTGGAGATGGAGTTTCATTATGTTGGTGAGACTCATCTCGAACTCCTGACCTCTTGACCCACCTACCTTGGCCTCCCAAAGTGCTGGGATTACAGGCATGAGCCACCATGACTGACCTATTACATTATTAATTGTTAATTTTTCTGCAAGACCCAAGTAGTTTTGCAATGTGAGGCAGCCTCTATTTGGATATTTGCAGGAAAATGGTAGGGCTCACTTATGAAAAGTAGACTTGGCTAACTTGACAATCAAACACCTAGTTTCTAGTTGACTTCCTTGAATTACTTATAATAATTAATTTTTACTTTCCCAGTTTATGAAATGAAAAGCTTATATTAGTTGAAGGCAATGATCTTTTGCAAACCTAGGGATTTCTAACTTTAAGAATAATTTTATCTGTGCATAAATGCACCATGAAAGTTGAATGCATGTATTATACAATTTGTTTATGTATTAAAATACATAAATACATGTGTAGTTTACTAACATATTTTTGTTTTGGTGTCAAGTTCAAAATGATCTCTTTTTTTCCAAAAAGAAATTTAGATGAGGCAGGATTGTATCAGGGTTAAGGCCATGGATATTAAACTCAAACAGACTGAGTTAATGTCTAAGCTCTGTCATTTATTAACTGTGTGAAGACAGGCAAAAACGTAAATCTTTCTGAGCATAAGTTTGTTCATTTCTGTAACAGGAAGAATAATGACACTTATTTCATAAGACTGTCACTCTGCAATGCATTAAAGCATATGAAGCACTTATCATAATTCCTGGTACATGATTAGAACTTGAGGACTATTGGTTATCATACCAATATTAATATAGAAAAACATTGTATATTAAGAAGCTATTTTCCTGAAAATACTTGACTCAGTGTTTTCATTTGATTCTCAACCCCCAATGTCAAATTTCAGTTGGATGGTTTGAACTGTCACTTTTTGTTCTATAAATAATTTGTTGGAGATTTTCAAGTCTTCTAAGACTTCAGTAATGTTCACAAAATCAACAAAATAATAAACAATTTCAAGCAATATTTAGAAGTCATTAGGATTTATTTACCAGAGACTGTAAATTAGATGCTATTCACCGTTTTAAAAATTATGTTTTTCACTTTTGTATTATATTCACCATCTTTCAGTAATAACAAAGCCTGGATGTTTGGCTTTTGCAAATAGAATCAACAAAGGTTAAGAAAACTCATCTAGCAGATATCAAAATGAGGATGATGAGGTTCTATTTTATAGCATAGTGATTGTTTTATTATGTCTTGTGTATTTAATCTTTAGTTTATTCCCTAAATATATGAATAGCAAAGTGATATATAATAATACTAATAAAAATGTACTATCCAAGAAAGAGGAGATTTACTATTCTTGATTAGCTCATGGCAATAGTAACTTTTTCTCTGTCTCTACCAAGACTTTCTGACAATTTTTGCTGAACAAGTCTTAATGATGTCCTCACACTCTTTTCTAGAGACTCTTTAAAATACCTTGTTAGTTGCCTTTTAATTTTCATATGGTACCTAGTGTAATATATGCTAGAAATATTCACTGAGAACTTGTTCACCATATAGAAGTCGTGACCTTTTCTAGGGATGAAATAATCTAACTAATATTTGTATTTTTAGCTATGTGCAAAACACTCTGCTAAGCATTTAGCATAAAACAACGGTGAAGGTGTAGCCCCAGGATTCAAAGAACTTAAAATCAAGTACAAGAATGTATTTGTGTATGCAGGTACTGTCACTAATCTTTGGCACTGTGTCAGAGCATCATACCTAGACCAATAGAGAATTGGTGCAGGGAGTGTAGGAAGGGAACACTTAAGAAAGTTTCCCAGATAGTCACATACATACTTTTCTCAGTGGAATTTAATACAATTTGCCATTTTGGAAGATTTCCAGTACAGAAAAACCCAGAAACAAACCATGTCTCTGAATGAGAAAATTGAATATGTTTCCTCAATGGGATTTGCACATTTGGGTTATGCTCAATGGGATTTGCATATCCATGTGAACACTGGCCTAAACAGTGGGTGAAATAATGTTACATGGATCAGACTCATAAGCCCCCATGTTTCATAAATATCTATATTATGTCCTAATAACATTAGACACATGGTGATGGAATCCAGAACCTGATAACCTTCTGTCTGGAAAAAAGTAATTTCACTTTTGTGAGGGAGTAGTCTGTTTTTAGGAAATCCCATGATTTTTGCAGGAATTAAGAGTGTTTGAAAAAAAAGCACAGAATCTCTTCCTTTCCCCTGACCTTGCCTCCTAGTGATTACAGTCATCTAGTTGGCCAGCCTAGAGTGCTCCTTTCTTTGCCATATTTACTTTTCAATGATTTGAAATGACAAAAAAATTGTCATTAGTACTAGAATACTGAGACAAGATAATGGTTTGCCACTTTGAAAGAAAATGTCTCTGGAGCTTTGCCTGCGGGAGATCAAAGTCCTGTCAAAACATTCTATTCTGTAGGATTAATCTCTTAAATATGTTAGAATACTTCCATTTATAGAACTCTCCTGTGACTTATAAGCAGTGATATTCAGAAACTGACAAATGGATTGATAAAATCTTTCTGTGGCTTAATGATAGAAACAGAGCAAGCCAAGTCAGGTCTGTGGGCTTTATAGGCATAAGTTGGGCTGAAGACGGCAAACCACATATGTGAATTTTCTTAGCATCCTATGAATCTAATGAATTTGTAAAATATTAGTCAATGATATGACTAATATTTGAAATATGAATGTTTATTTTACACACATATTGGATGGCGTCATGTTTATCATATGCCTAGGATGTTAGTATCTAGGTCTATATTGTTATCTGTTATTTGAAAATGACTACACCAGGAGCTGTGGAGGAGAATGTACTTCATAATTCCAGATAGTATCCAGAAATTTCCCAAATACTTCTTGTTAACCATCTTCTTTTGCAATTAACATAAATAGTAGCCTTTTTCTCAAAAGATATATTTATAATTACTCTAGCACAATATTACATTAAGATTTTTCATTCAAGATGGCAGTCTATACAAAGATATTGGCCAACTTCTGTCATGAGCTTTTAAAAATTGTAGTAGAAAAATAAAACTACTTAAGAAAGTAGGACAGGAATCATTTAGCATAATTTTACATTTTATAAAAAAGACAAAAGGGACTTTTGCTCTCATTCATCATGATTTAATTAGTGAAGGCATTGTCCTCTGAGTGAAAACAACTACAATATTTTTAAAAATTATGTGAAACAGCTATGTGCAGATATTGGACAACATGTGAGGAATTGAAGCAAAAGAGATTATTCCTATTTTATCCTGGCTTTCTGCCTGGAAGCACCTTCAGAAGTCTGCCACAGGGAGGGGAAAATCCAAGCAGAACATAGTAGTTTTGCTGAGTTGAGAATACTGACTTCACAGTTCATCAAGTATGAAACACTGGAATTTGTAGGGAGGATTATGTAGAGGAGGAAGTTCTGCAAAATGAAAGCTTTAGAAATCTGCATAGGTGTCTATTTGAGTCTGTTGCTAAATAGCACACATATAAAACAGCAAGACAAAGCAAAGAACTATGATAATGTATGAAATAAAATTGCTCAAAAATACAAAATATTAGACTGTATAGTCTAGTATTTAATTAGATAAATTGAATATTAGAAAATATTCAATTCCTAATTAGCTATAGTAGACTTTGTTGTATCCTGAACATTCAGTACAGGATCTTGAAAGGTTATGACTTTTAGTAGAACTAAACTAACCCTATAAACACAAGACAGACCCTAACAACACTTAAAAACAAACTTCAAAGGATTCAAGCTGCTCTATAATTAACTCTTCAAGAAAGACAACAAAATCTAGGCAGTTAGCAGTGTATTTTTCACAGTGTAAAGCAAATAGAAAAAATAAAGTCCTAAACCTAATAAAAGGCATTTATAAAAAACTTACATCTAATGTTGTATTTAATGATAAAATACTGAATACTTTGATACTTCACCCTTGAAATCAGGAAATTAAGGATGGCTGCTTTCACCATTCCTACTTAATTATACTCTGGACATTCTAGCCATTTTGATAAGACTAAATAAATAATATAGAGAAAAATAATGATCAAATTGTTTTTATTTGCATATAAGCTGACCATTCATATAGATGATTCTAAGGAATTTACAAAAAAGCTATCATAGCCATTAAATAAATTTAGCAAGTATCATTGAGTATTTGGAGAAACTGTAACTCTCATGTATTGTTGAGAAAAATGCAAAATAAAGCAAGTACTTGGGAGAATAGTTTTAGTAGTTTATTAAAATGTTAAACATACATTTACTATACAACTAAAAAATTCAACGGGATAGGTAACAACCTAGGATATATGAAAAACATATGTATACACAAAGACTGTGAAAATGTTCATATCAGTGTTATTACAATAGCCCCTAAAAGGGAAGTGTTGAAATAGTCATCAGGTGGTGAAAGTATAAGCTAACCATGATATAATTATATAGTTAAATACTAATCAGCAATAAAAAGAAAAAATATTGAACACGCACTCTCTATATATATGCTTACATATGTATATATATAATGCAGAATATGTACAATGTAGAGTATGTACAGTGTAGAGTATTATTTCTTTTATATTAATTTTTAGAAAAGGGAAATCAATATAGAAATAATGCAAATCAGCAATTTTCTGAGGCTGAGAGTGACAACAATTAGGTATTAGGATACGTTTCTAGAGTAGCAGATATATTCTTAAATACAGGTTATGGTAATTATTGCACAGCTCCATAAAGTTACTAAAGTTTTTCAAATAATCCTTGAAATATGCACTTTATAACTACTGGATATATTAAATTTATGGTTTTGTGAACTACAACTCAATATAACTGTTTAAATCAAGAAACCAACACCAAGAAACTCCTGTTTCTTGGAGTCAGGAGTTGAAAAGGGATAGTTTAGGAAGTGGCATAAAGGAAACTTTTGGAGGTTGATGGAAATGTTTGTTATTTTGATTGTGGTATCAGTTTCACAAAAGCATACATATGTCAAAGCAGTACCAACTTGTACTTTCAACAAGTGAAATTCAACGTTCTGTAACTATAGCTCAAGGAAATTATAAAAACACAAAATCATATTTGAGATTACATTTTACTATCTCTTCTCTTTTCCAATATGTCCTAAATTAACAAAATCTAGTTGATTGTATAGCAAAATGAGAAGCTATTGATTCTACTGGCCATTGAGTAAAGGGAAGTGAAACAGTGTGTCCAACCTTCTGCAGGCATGGAAGCATATTTTTTAAATAATTTTTTAAAATTGTAGTATTATAAGAATAGTGTAAATGTATTAATTCTTCATGTGTAACTGTTTAATAGCAGTCCTCTATTGGTAAAATAACTTTTTAAGATAAAACCAAAACATTTAATTTAAAAACTTAGTGTGTGGGCAAACTGAAGATTAGATAGAACTGAAGAGGAGGTTAAGAAATGCTGAGGATAAATTTTGGAGATCTATAAGTTGTCTAATAACATTTCTAGAAGAAAAGAGTACAGCAATAGACAAAGGATAATAACTGAACATTTTCCAGAATTTGTGAAAGACCTATATCCTCAGACCACAGAAATACAGTGAGTACCAAACAGGATAAAAATGTAAAACTTGGTTACACCATCATGAGAGGCAGAACTCAAAAACAATGAGAAGATGTTAGAGAAAAGATCTCAGAAAGAAAAGAATGATTGTTAAACACAGGAACATTAATTGGACAGAAACAGACTTCTCAATAATTACAATAGCAAGGGGTAAAAGGTAATTATAAAACTAGAAATATACATCCAGGGAAATGAGAAAGAGGTAAAATTTAAGAACTCTTTTAAAGCAAAAAATACAAAGAATTTTAAGAAACTACAATGTACTTTGGATATTCCAGAAAAAAATGGATTAATTTTTAGACACAGACAGCCTACCAAAACAATTGAAGAAATAGAAAATGTGAACATATCAATAATAAATAAGAATACTGAATCAATAATAACATGTTCCCTATCAAATAACAGCCCAGAATCTGGTGGCTTCAAAGCTGAAGTCCACCAACATTTAAAGAACTAATAACAATCCTTCTCAAACTCTTCCAAAAGGAAATGCTTCCAAACTCATTTTACAAGGCCAGTATTACTCTGATACCAAAACCAGACATTAGCACTACAAGAAAAGAAAATTACTGGTCAATATCCCTGATGATCATAGATTCAGAAATCTTCAACAATATACCAGCAAATCAAATTCAAAAACACATAAAGGAATCATTCACCATGATCAATGAAGATTTACCCCCTGGATGCAAGGAGAATTCAATACATGCAAGAAATGTAATACACCACATTGACAAAATAACGAAATAAAGAATAAACAAAACGTAATTATCTCAATAGAAACAGAAGAAATATTTGACAAAATTCAGCACTGTTTTAGGATTAAAACTCTCAACAGATTAGATATAGAGGGAATGTACTTCAAAACAATAAAGGGCGCAAATCACAATCCCAGAGCTAACATCATACTCAAACATAAAAATCGAAAAGTTTTCTTCTAAGATCCAGGACAATACAAAGCCAGTGCTGTTAGGTAACAGTAATAAATAAAGGAATCCTAACAGGGAAAAACTAAAATTATCTGTTTCTTGATAACATAATCTTATATGTAGAAAACCCTGAATAATCAACCTTAAAACTGTTAGAACTGATAAACAAATTCAGAAAAATTGTGGTTCAAAAATCAACATGCAAAAATCAGCAGTTTCAATATGCTAATAACAAATTATCAAAAATTGAAATTAAGAAAACAATCCTATTTACAATAATATCAAAAAGAATAAAATATTTAAGTGCAAATTTCACCCAGGAGGTAAAAGACCTGTATACTGAAATGTATAAAACACAAAAAAAGAAATTGTTAAAACGTCCATACTACCAAAAGCAATCTATAGATTCAATGCAATACCTATTGAAATGCCAATGATATTTTTCACAGGAGCAGAATAAGAGAATTCTTAAATGTGTATGAAACCACAAATAATCCCAAATAGCCTGAACAAATTTGAGGGAAAAAAAGCTGGAGGTATCACACTTTTTGGTTTCAAAATATGAAGAATTTAAATAAAAACAACATGGTATTGACATAAAAACAGATACATCAACCAACTGAACATAACAGAAATTTCAGAAATAAACCAATACATTTATGTTTTTGACAATGATATAAATGACATTTATATTTTTGTCAAGGACACACTATGGCGAAAGGTGGTCTTTTCAGTGATGGTGTTGGGGTACTGGCTAGCCACATACAGAAGGATGAAATTAGATTATCTTACAACATAAAAATCACTCAAAATGGAACAAAGACTTAAGTATAAGACCTAAAATTGTAAAACTACTAGAATATAACAGAAGATAAAAGCTCAACAACATTGTTCTGGGCAACGATGTTTTGGATATGCCACCAAAAGCATGGGCGACAAAAGCAAAAATAGACAAATGGAACTGCATCAAACCATAAAGCTTCTACGCAGCAAAAGAAATGCTTAACAAAGTGAAGACATGACTTATAAAATGGGAAATATATTTGCAAACCATAGATTTGATAGTGATTAATATCCAAAATATATAAGGAACTCAAAGAGCTCAACAGGAAGAAAACAAATAACCCAATTTAAAAATGGGCAAAGGACTTGAACAAACACACTTCTCAAAAGAATACATATGGCCGGGCGCATTGGCTTATGCCTGTAATCCCAACACTTTGGAAGGCCGAGGTGGGAAGATGACGAGGTCAGGAGATCCAGACCACGGTGAAACCCTGTCTCTACTAAAACACAAAAAATTAGCCCGGCGGGGTGGCGGGCGCCTGTAGTCCCAGCTACTCCCAGCTGAGGCAGGAGAATGACGTTAACCCGGGAGGCAGAGCTTGCCGTGAACTGAGATTCCGCCACTGCACTCCAGCCTGGGTGACAGAGCGAGACTCTGTCTAAAAAAAAGAATACATACAAAGGACTAACAGATCCCTTGTTAGTGACGTTAAAAAATGCTTAACATCACTAATCATTAGGGAAATGCAAATTAAAACCACAATTAGATATCACCTCACATCTGTTGGAACTAGTTTCTAAAAAAGTTGAACTCATAGAAATATAGATTAGAAAGATGGCTGCCAGAGGCTTGAGGGGTGAGGTGGGCAGGCATATAGAGACGGAATAGGAAGTCAAAGGGTACAAGGTTTCAGATAGATAGGAGGAATAAATTAAGCTTTGAGACCTATTGCACAGAAGGGTGACTGTAGTCGATAAGAATATATTCTATATTTCAAAATAAAGAGTAAATTTCAAATGTCTCACTGGAAAAAATGATAAGTGAGGTGATAGATATGTTAATTAGCTTGATTTAGTCACTCTGCATTGTATACATATATCAAAGCACCACATTGTACCCCTCAAAATGTATATAATCATGATTGGTCATGTAAAAATGACATTAACAATACAAACTTTAAAATTTAATGTAACCCAAAAATCCTGCCCAAACAAGGGCATTGTTTACTATCACTAGACTCTCACTAAAAACAACAACAACAACAACAACAACGACAACAAAAACTACGATAGGATGTACATTGGGAAAAGAGAGAATATTTTAAAGGAAATATCTAAGCTATAAGAAGGCCCCTTAAAGAAATTGGTAATGTGTAGACAAAGTTATTCAATAAATTTCTAAAATAATTTTGATAATATCTGATTAAGAGGTAGAAAGCCTTTTTAGGAAAAATCAGTAAGGTTGTGGGGAGGTAAGAAAGAAGGAAGACAGCCAATGAGTGTATTATCAAGCATGTTACCAGTGGGAAACTGATGCTTATGCCTTCTGGGGAATTCTGTGAGCCAGTGGAAAACATGTGCCTCCAATTTTTTCTTTCAAGGAATGAGATAGTGATATGGTTTGGCTCTGTGTCCCCACCCAAATTTTATGTTGTATTCTAATCCCCAGTGTTGGGGGAAGGACCTGGTGGAAGGTGATTGGATCATGGGGGTGGATTTTCCTTTTGTTGTTCTCATGATAGTGAGTGAGTTCCCACAAGATCTAGTTAAGTGTTTAGCCCTTCCCCTTTTGCTGTCTCTCTCCTGCTCTGCCCTGTGAAGATTGTGCCTGCTTCCCCTTCGCCTTCCACTGTTGATTTTATGTTTCCTGAGGCCTCCCCAACCTTGTCTCCTTTAGAGCCTATAGAACTGTGAGTCAATTAAACCAATTTTCTCCATGAATTAACCAGTCTCAGTTAGTTCTTTATTGTAGTGTGAGGACAAACTAATACAGAGAGCTTCACCAACTTCCACTAATCACTGGCTGAAAACTGCGTTTTGTTGGGAAGGGTGTCCTGTTGGGAGGAAGAGTACCTCCTGTGTTGATAACTTGTGGCAGATTCTCCTTCCTGTGGGGAATGGAGAGCTCTTTCCCTGCTGCTCACTTGATGTGGGGAGATCCCTCTCACCTGTGCTCCCAGTCACGTGGTGTCTTTGGGTAGGTGTTAAGCCTCCACCTCCATGGCAGAGGTTTAGATTTTCCCTGGGTGCTTATCTTCAGCAGGAGTTCCCATGATCCCCTCTTGCCTGTTCTGCCAGGCTGGCATTTTATGGGCAGTGCCACTGTTAGATTGAAGAGTGTGTCTACCTGCTCCCAATTCTGTTCTTAGTTTGGGAGTCAGGAGGTTTACAGTCTGGATTAACACCTTCTGTTGAGGAAGAGGATAGTAAGGTGCCCTATTATGCTGTGCCTTCAGTGCTTCATCCCTAACCTCAATCCTCAGCTTCTGTTTTTCCATCTTCAGAACTCTCTTCTGTGGGCCACTTGAACGTTTCCAGGATTTATAGTCATCTGTGTTAGTCCATTCTCGCATTGCTGTAAACAAATACCTGAGACGGGGTAATTTACAAGACAAGAGGTTTAATTTGTTCACAGTTCCACAGGTTGTACAGGAAGCGTGGCAACATCTGCTTCTGGAAAGACCTCAGGGAACTTTTACTCATGATGGGAGGCAAAGCAGGAGCAGGACTGAGAGAGAGTAGGGAGGTGCTCCACACTTTTAAACAACCAGATCATGTGAGAACTGTGTCACAAGACAGCACTAGAGTGGTGGTGCTAAACCTTCAGAAACGGCCCCCATGATCCAATCATCTACCCCCAGGCTGCACCTCCAACATTGCCGATTACATTTCAACATGTGATTTGAGTGGGCACACAGATCCAAACCATATCATCATCATTAGTGGAAAGGAGCAGGTAGAGATGAGTCTATGCCATCTTGTCTGGGCTGGAAGTTTGTGTTTGTTTTTTTAATTGGAATATGTTTTCCTCAGTTGTAATTTGCAAAGAATTATCAATTATAAAAACACTGGCTAAGAGTCTTTTGAAAATTAAAACTCTAAACTGTTTAGAAACAGTTTAGAAACAGTTTAGAGTTGGGTGAAATAACCCAAGTGTTTTGACAGATTCTTGATTTCTTCAAGATGCTTTGGGCCACTGACGTGTCACTAATTTGCAAGGTGCCCCCTTACTACACTATAAGAAAACACCTTTAAAATAGGAGAATATGCATCTGAACATTATAAAATTAGGTAAAGAAGTGCTATTATTACACTGTGGTTTTCAGATAACTTGCTTACTTCTGGGAGTTCCTTTAAATTTACCAGATCTGAGGAAATAGAAATGAATAAGACACTAAGATATACATTGTGTCCTTGAATAGCTGATAATGTAGTAGGTCAGAGAGAAACTCATAAATAGTATACATAAACAAAAAACAGGGGGCAAGAAATGAAAAGTGAGAGGATAGAGTAAGATAAAAACCCCAAAGCATAGAAAGATGAAGGAGAAACGTGAAATGGAGAAACAGAATAATAGGTAGGCCTCAAAAGAGCCTTGTTCCATAAACCAGTCCCTGAGCAGGGGAGTGCAGCAGATTTTACAAGCCTGTAAAAAACTCATTAATTACAAACTCAGCATTCTTTTTTTTTCCAAAAATTTATAAAATGGGAGAAAATAATTTGCCAAATGCTCACTGTATACAAAATGTGCTACCCTGAGGTTTAATTTAGGCCACATCTATTCAGGATAACAAATATATTTATTTTAAAAAAATCTAAATTTTTCCTGTTTTGAAATTCTGGAATGTATTTATCCCTAAGACTTTATTCTAAAATGTATTCTCCAAAGTCTTGAGAACATTTCTGTAAGGATTGTTTTCATTTCCTTCCAATATACAAGATGTTGCTGAGTTAAGAGAGAGAAGGTCCAGACAACTTACTCAAGACCATCCAGTTCACCAGCTACATCCTTCATTTATTCATTACTGTCATTTACTAGCACCAACAACACTATTTCCCCAAACAGCTAAGTACACACACACACACACATTATACATATATATATATTTAAAGTTGTGTGTGTAATTATATATATATATATTACATTGTATTGTATATTAATTATATGCATACTGTGTACCCAGAACTTTAAAAGTGCATAAACCATCACCTTAACGATCCTTTCTTTTGGTTAAGAAGTAGTTGGTATGGGCAGACACAGCCATGAGTAAGACTTTGCATGTGAGTTATTTAGCCTCTTTATATCTCTATTTCCTGAATAATTTTTCTCAATTATTTAGTCTCCCCACATGTTAGAATTAAACTATATGCCTGAGCTATCTGAATTATTGTTTTCCCTCATAATGGTGAAAGGGGTATATTCCCTTCAAGTAAATATTGAACTAGACTGCATCACTTTTTTGGCCAGTGTAATTCCGGCATGGAAGGTAAGGTGCCAGTTCCAGGCCACAACCTAAAGTAACATTGCATGCTTCTGTTTGCTCTATTGTACTCTGTAATTACTGTAAGAATATGCTAGGAAAAGTATCAATCCTAGAATCACGAGGGGCACGTACAGCAAACCTGATCCCAAACTCTAGTCAGGAGTCTAGCCTCACCAACTTAAAGCAGACCAGACCTGCTCAGTTGGCCTCACTTAATGACCTGAAAACTCACATGCCATGAAAAGCAAGGCTTATTGTAATAACTCATTGCATTTGGGGATGATTTGTTACCTGGAATTATTGTGACAGCAGCTGACTAATATGCACTTCAAAGAGTTATAAAAATGAATTGCTTATATATCTATGTATATATCTATGTGTATATATGTATGTATGTCAATATACACACATATAATATAAATGCATTTATAAATAGAACATTATTGGTCAAATCAGAGTAGCTTTGGAGGAAAAGTGAATACTTTTAATGATATAATGTAATCATTATGTATTTGACTTAATAATTGTTTTGCATTTGTAAATGTGCAAAACAATTATAATGGAACACTGAATCACTATGCTAAATAGAATGTACAAATCAGATAACTTAATGATAATCCAATAGATCTTTTGGTGATCAAGAAATAAACTTAAGCATTAAGACACGCCATCAACCTGGTAGTATTTTTCCCTTCGAATTTTTTAACTGAATTTGGTAATCAAACATAGAATTATTTTCTCCCAAGACTGGACCCAGTCTCAAACCTCCCAATATCCTAAACCACAACACACGTATCATAAATAGCACAAGTTAAAACTTTTTTCCATTGTGGGTGGAAAATACTATTGGTTCTTAAGAGACAAACCAGGCTTGTTACGTTCCCTCCCTCTTTAATTCAATGGAAGAACATCAAATCCAATTCCTTATCAAAACAGACACATTTTAAAGGATATAATTTCTGTTCTTTTAAAGACATTATTAAGAAAATGAAAATCTCATTCACTGAGAGAAAGTAATTGCTGAACATGTGTATGATAACAGATTTGTATCCAAGGAATATAAGGAATCCTCAAAAATAAGAATAAAAATAATTTAAAATGGGCAAAAGATGTGAAAGGGCAGTTCACTAAAAAAAATATGGATGGCATGAAAACATATAAAAATTTCTCAATATTATTATTCCTTATAACAACACAAAAAGCACAATGAGACAGTACAACAAAAATTAGAATGGTAGAAGTGAAGAAAAAAATGAGAATACTAAATCCTAATGAGAATGTGAAACAATCAGAAATCTTACACATTGCTCACCAGGATACAAAATAGTGGAAAAAATAGTTTGTAAATTTCTTCTAAAAGAAACATACATTTACTACATAATCCAGCATTTGCACAACTAGATTTTTAACTAGAATAAATAAAAATTTATGTTCACATACACAAATATGTGGGTATGTGTAGCTGTTTTATTTATAATTGGCCCAAACTGCAAACTGGTGAATGAATAAACAAAGCGTGGTAAATTCTTAACACTGGGAAAATCACTTGACAATAAAACAGAACAAACTACTGAGACACACAAAAACGTGGATCAATTCAAATGCATAATGCTAAGGGAAAGAAACCACACTCAAATACCTGTATGCTGTATATTTGTCAAGCAATATAATTTGTATTGCCCAATGCAAAATGCAAATGAGAGCCTGTTTTTCAAACATTACAGCATAGGTTGCAATTCCATGAAGCTGGAACTGACACATATCATTTCATTCCTATGACACTCTTAAAAGGCCAATATCCAGGGAAATAAAAGAGATCAATAGTTGCCTGGGCCAGGAGTTTTGGAAGAAGGAGTTCACTATAAAGGACATAAGGGAATATGCTGGGTTAATAAGACGGTTCTGTCTTGCTAGTAATGTAGTTACACAATTATATGTGCATGCCAAAACTCACAGAACTGGAAAATGGAACTACTAAACAGGAAATTTTTGTCTATGTAAATGATATAAATCTGACTTTAAAAATAAACATATATAGAAAATCATATATTGATATTTAATGAAGAATGATTACAGATCATTCCAGAGAAATTTGGAACATCATACAATTAAGAGAAACAAGATATAATAGAAAGGTCTGTGTTGGAATATTCTCTCAGCCTCTCACTAGCCAAGTGAAATATGTAACAATCTCTCTGAGATTTAAAATAGGATAGCAATAGTGAGTCAAACTTAAAGGTGCTTGTGAGGATCAAATGAGGTAATGAATTTAAAAAGTTAAAAATAACTTTATAAAGCACTCAAATTATTATTTACAATGGCAATAAAAGGACAAACTCTACACCACTGTTTTTCTCTCAAACTTAGAGATCTGTTACTGACTGGGCCCATTTCTGATTCAGAAAAGGCAACCAAAATCACGAATTTACCTTAGCAATGTTCTATGGAAACATAATTTAATATATAACACATTTTAAACATGGAGAGGTTGACTCATTTTCACAGTCAAAATGATATATTCTTTGGGAGGAATCCATTTTCTCCCTGGTGGACTAAATTGAGTTCTTATTTTTCACTGTTGTATGTATTTCACCCCACCCTGTAAGTCTAAAATGAATGTGCAAACCAACACCAATCTTTCATTTCACTTTTCAATTTTGGTATCTACTTTTGACAGTTTTGTAACTGTCAGGTAATATAAACTGTTAAGACTAAAAAATAATTATACACATATATGAGGATTAAATAGTAAAATTTTGCATAGCTAATATGATTTTTGAACTACCTTACATGTAAATGTTACCAGCTGCATAATAATAGATGTAAATACTTATGAAAATACAGTTTAGTGTATTACTATGGCAAATTCTATAACAAAATATAGTCATATTTGCTTTTAAATTTAATTGAGGAGAGTGAAGAAGTCAATCATAGAATACTGACTTCCTTTATGTCCCCATTATACCTGATGGGACACATCTCCAGTATTCGTACCTTGTCACACTGTAGCATAGTTGTTTATTTAAATACTCATTATGTGCTATGTGATCTATGAACTAATTTATGTTTGATTGTGTGCTTTATTTTTATTTTTCAACTGTAATATATTCTGCTTGCATGGTATTTGTTTAATGTTTTTAGCTTTTGAGGTAAGAAAATCCAGAAATAATTATACTGGTGGATGGAGTGGCAAATTGGACAAGATACTGAGTAGAGTCAGAGTTCTTTCATTAATGTCCTGCACTGTTTTCTTATTTGTTATGCAACTTTTAATATGAGACTTAACCTTTCATGAACCCATTTTCTGAACAGTTAACTGCCTAGAAAAATACCTGCAGCATTCTCTCATTAATATCAAACTCTTTTCCCTAACACAACATACAGAGTACTTCAAGGGAGTGTTATGATGGTCAAATGTAATAACAGATTGAGTAAAAATTTAATAATGTAAAGTGTATAATTACTCTCTTGGTATGTAAAGCTCTATTTAAAGATGGCAAGAAAAAAAGGGTGCTGGCTCCTGAGTAAAGAGACCTTGACCAGTAGCACAACTTTTGTTGTCAACCAGCTAAAGTACCATGGACAAGACTTACAGTCTCTCTGGACTTTTACTGTAAAGCAAGATGTTCTAAATTTAGCTTCAAATTCAGAAAAATTATTTACTTTATATGAACTTTGAAGCATATTCTATAATTCACACAGGCCAAGTGTACCATTTTAGATACTGTGTTACTTATCTCTCATTGAAAACATATCATAACTGGACACTTAATTAGAAAATTCAATAATAAGATTAACACAACATAAACTGGCTCAAAGATTCCATGTTCGAAGGAGCAACAGAGACTTTGTTTTGCTCAGGCTTTTATCAGAAAAAGAATGCTATTGTGAATAAACAAAGATAAATGTATATTGGAAACTTTTTCATTGCTACATGTGGGTTTTTCTGTTGTTAGTAGAGTTGGTATTGTTTTTGCATTAGTAAACTTCTGTAACATTAACTTTTTATGTTTATATTTTTCTCAACTCTAAGATCTATAAAAACAGTGTCATAAAATATACATATATATGTGTATGCATATACATATATATGTGTGTGTATGTGTGTGTGTATATATATATATTCCAAGCTAGATATTGTCTTGTACTTAATACTTGCTTTATAGATGTGCATAGGTTGATTGATTCAAATTTATATGTCTGTGTAATAAATCATACTTTTTAGAATACTGATCTCTGATTTGTTTCAAATAATAAATAGGCTAGACAAAAACAACAAGCTCCTAAATTTTACTGCAGAATAGCAAATCCTGCTTTAAATTACTTGAGATTAAAATGAACTGTATTCAATTACAGTTATTCATAGACTTCTAGGTCTATTGTACAGTCCAGTGTAAGTTTAATTGTCTTATTATGATGATACAAGTAGAGGTTCATAGAGATAGTCTAATACATCTTCTTGAGACAATTACAGTCCATTGTCCATTAGCCGGAAAGAAATAAGTTTCCGCCTTCATCACTCATAACTTTTGACTCCAGAAGGATAGTGGGAGCAAAGGACAAAATCTAATGCTCATGAGTCATCCTATTTGTTTCTTCTTTGGCTGAGCTCCAGACAGTAAGGAAAGCAAAAGCTCACCATAGCTCTAAGATTGTCCCCTTCTTCCCACTCCATAATCAATTACACATTACTAATAATAAGCATGATGTCTTGCTTTTGCTTGGTCTGAGTGACCAGTTAGGTTCCATAGGTGATCACTTTGACACATGGCAGCCCTCAAGTTGGCACCTTGATTCACCGTCCAAGGAATTACAAGCTGACCTAATCAGCTAATGTGATTAGTTAAAAGTATACAAACAGTATTACTCCATTCCCTTAATTTGGCTTAATTATTATACTTGTGATTTAGATATTTTAGATAAATTATAATGTGAACTGAAAAGCTGCTCTTAGTTCCTTTTCATTATAATGTTAGTTTTTTGATATAATATTAAGTAAAATTCAAATAAGAAATATAATTTTCAAATGTTTAATGCTTTTGCATGTATGGTAGTTATTAAAAACAAATTGATTACACAAGACACATCTTCAGTGAAAAATTTGTTAACAAGAAACTTATTTTTGGTAATGTCAGTAGATTACAACACTGCACTATGAGATGAGTAAAATTGTAATTTGAAGAGCAAGCAATTCACATTTTGGAATATCAGGGCAAAGGATTTTCTGGCTCATAATAATAAAAATGTCCAGATTGCAGTTCAAGACATGACCTTTGTTATGCATAAGTAGTTTTTTGCTAAAAAATAATTTTTGCACATAAAATTTTATGTATTTTCAGGCTTGGTTTGACTACAATAAATCTTTTACTGAATAAGCCTTAATATCAGTGGGGAGAGCACAAGTTAATAAAGTCAGAATATTCCTTAGCAAATCCTTGAATGTATTACATTGGTAAGAGTAATTTATGTTTTCCACAATCTAACCAGGAATAGACACTATGATTTGTTTCAACCGAACTCTTTAATTTACAATATATACATTCTCAAAATGTAATACGATTTTAAAACCTTCCCATTTTCTTTCAGTCTTTGGAAGTATGACATAGGTGAAGAACATGGATGTAGGTATTGGATGGTTTTTTAAATGTTTTTTCCAATTTCCTGACCTTGAGAAAATATCTAAATAGTTACTTTATTGCAGAAAGAATACAGAATGTCACCTGCACAGTATTCTTGTTAGAACAGTGCTGGCATTTGTAAGGTGCCTAGGACTGTTGCATGCATGCGGTAGGTACCCAATAAATGTGATTTACTCCCTTTATCTCATATATTTCCCAGTTTTACAGATCTGTTCACATAAGGCTGTTGTATAAGTGTTGTAACTTATTACAGAGTACATTTTTTTTTCTCAGCTGGCTGAGAAAGCAGGAGTTACTGACACATATTGCTGGAATAATTCATATCCTTTTAACTATGAAAAGAAAAAAAAAGAATCGTTAAAATTCTCAGCAGAAAATATATGAGAAATTTGGGGGAGTTCAAGCATCTCTGTCCTGGATCAATTAGGAGCATTTATATCTGTCCTTTTCTTCACTTTCCTTTGGTCTTAAACATACAGTCACAGAATTAGGGTCACCACAAGTAGGAGAAAAATATGAAAAGGGCAAGCAATCCTTGCCCTGGAAGCATCATCTTTTTGACTATCAATCAATAGAGGGCCCAATTACCTGGCAGTGTGAGGCTGGGCTTCCCAATAAGCAGATCAGCATGCAGGAAGTTTATTAGGAGGTCTCTTAAAATCAATTCCAGATGAAGCAAAGAGAGGAGAATGAAGGGGAGGGCAGGGGCAGGAGAAGAAATAGGACGAGAAGGAGACCAGACCACGCAGTGGGTTAAGCAGCAACTTCTTTCATGGGAAGCATCAGTTGAACCTATAAAAAAAAGATCTACCTGTCTTATGTTGGGGTCACATGATTAGTTAGTTACCTGCCTGCAAGGGTCAGTCATTGGATGCAGAATCCTTGACAAGGAGAACAGTCTTGTCAGCTACCAGGGGAGAATAAGTCCTTCATTACTGAAAGAGGATCTGTATGGTACATCAATCACCAACCATGCTGATCTTCTGAAATGTTTTCCCCTTGCATGATGCTTTAAACATTCTCAGTCCCTCAGATATGTATACAATGACTTTCACACATTTATTCTGTTGATTTTTTGCTGGCTCATTAGTTCAGAAGTACTGGACTCCTCAGCATTCTTATTGACTGTCTGCTCAGAGTTTCAATAGGCCTTGTTTCTCAAGAGATGGCTGGGGTTCTTTTGCAATGGATGCTGAGTTAGGTCTTGCTCAAATACCTCAGTACACCCATGCTTCAACAAAACAACAAAGAACATTTTGCTACTCTTTCCTCATACCTGTCAACTAAACGTGTGTGTATGTGTGTGTGTCTGTATGTGTGCATTTATGTGTAAAAAGAATAAATGAGAATAATTTTTCATTAGGTTGTTTTTTTAAAGATGAGTAAATCTACCAAGGCGGTAGATGCAGAAGAGGTTGTTGTATTTATTGTAACTGAAAGTTCAAATCTAGTGTACTGTATATTATTTCTCAGATTGAGTAGCATCACTGCAATAGAAAAGAGCAATAATTTCCTATTCAACATTGGAATAGAATGGAGATTTTTATCCTTGGTAACAGTTGCTGCTTCTTTGTCTAATAGTCATAATTACAATTAGTGGGCATTAGTGTTTCAACGTTCCCGCCTAAAATGTTGGCCACCTGCAGCTCCTAAAATGTTGGCCACCTGCAGCATCTTATAGTTCCTTCTTTTTTGTACTTATTAAGCTTCAAGTATGGACTCAAATATAATATTTCAACCCAAAATAGGGGAAACAAAAGTGTTGCATTGTACAGATGTGGTTTGTGTGACCTATCAGGGGAAAGCACTAATGGGACTCAATAGGGTATAAACTAGAGAAGATTGGCAAAAGGCAACTGCATGTAAGAGTGTAATTGGGATAACAGTAGTCCTATTACTTTTTCTCCCTTGTCTTCAGTTTGAAAGGTGAGGGAACTAACTATTCTTCCTTCAGATTTACACAAGGATACAGTATTAGTCCATTTCTATGCTGCTGATAAAGACATACCCAAGACTGGGTAATTTACAAAGAAAAAGAGGTTTAATGGACTCACAGTTCCACGTGGTTGGGGATGTCTCACAATCATGGTGGAAGGCAAAAGGTCGCATCTTACTTGGCAGCAGGCAAAAGAAAATGAGAGCCAAGTGAAAGGGGTTTCCCCTTATAAAACCATCATATCTCATAAGACTTATTCACTACCATGAGAACAGTATGGGGGAAATCACCCCATGATTTAATTACCTCCCACTGGGTCCCTCCCACACCATGTGGGAATTATGGGAGCTACAACTCAAGATGAGATTTGGGTGGGGATACAATGAAACTGTATCAGGCACCATAAACAAATAAGAGTCTTTTATTATAAAAGAGGTTTCTTCTCATTATATACCATGTTCATGACAGAATAAGTTAGTCTGAATTTTGAACAAGTCAAATATTCAAAAGTATTACATTTTTGGGGGGATTGTTCAGTTGAAAGTTTTCTTAATAGTGCTATCTTCTGTCTCTAAAGAATCACAACACTTAAATTTGGTTATTCCTTATATTCATTTCTTAGTTTTCTCTTTTTGTTTTGTTTTGTTTTGTTTTGTTTCGAGACGGAGTCTTGCCTTGTTGCCCAGCCTGGAGTGCAGTGGCACAATCTCCGTTCACTGCAAGTACTGCCTACCAGGTTCACGCCATTCTCTTGCCTCAGCCTCCCGAGTAGCTGGGACTACAGGCACCTGCCACCACGCCCGGCCAATTTTTTGTATTTTTAGTAGAGATGGGGTTTCACCGTGTTAGTCAAGATGATCTCGATCTCCTGACCTTGTGATCTGCCTGCGCAGCCTCCCAAAGTGCGGGGATTACAGGCGTGAGCCACCGCGCCCAGCCCCATTTCTTATATTTCTAGTAGGACTAACACTGAAAAAGATGAGAAAACAATGTCTAAGCGTAACAAATGGGGAAATGCTGTAAACCAACAAATGTGCTTTTTATGAGAATTTTCTAGTTCAAAAAAATGAAATGCTTCCTACAGTGACATTTGCTATCCAAGGTACCTTGTTCTTCCTCATCTGCTGGTATCTCTAAATTGTTATTTTAGAGATATAACATTGGACGCTTCATAGAAAATATGCCCAAATTATCCATTTTTTAAAAAATGTATTATATATGGTGCCTGGTTATCTTTTTTATCTTGACAAAGCATGGGGACAATATTCCATTGTGACATGATTGGCTGTTGAATATTAAAGAAAATAAGCTAACTACATGTAAAATTTTTCAGCTCTGTGAATGAAGCTTCATTCTCCTTGAGAATGGCGAAAGGTATTTTTTTTTTTTGGCAATCACATTACCGTGCCAAAAATATTTTGTTTTCCATCTTGTTGGTGTCTTCTGACACTCTTCATTTTCTTTTTATGGGTTTTTAATTAATTCATTAATTTCACCTCTCAGCATGAAGGATAATGCTCATTCAGAGTTTGACATTTCTCCCTTTGGCAAATTGTTGTTTTAGAGGATGTTGTTGGTTTGATGTTGAATTTGATAAAATATCCTATTTAAATATTCAAATTTTAGATTCACAGAGCTTTTATATATGAGAACATTTTCTAATAAGTATCATTTAAAAAGTTCTAACTTACAATATTTTATGGCATCTGGTATTAACAATGAAAAAATAATAAGGAAGTCTGGAGTGGGAGAGATTGGTAAGAATAAGTTGAGACACAAAATAGGAATAACTCTATTTACAGAAATCACTCTATGCTGAAATCATGTTTACTAGTCACCACAGGGAGAAATGGAACATGAGCTGCAGATGTATGTGATAACTGATGAGACACTGAATATATTGTCTGTTTGGAAAGGAGTCACAAATAAAAATTCAAATATATTATGCCTGGTAGAAAGGGTGACATCTAAAACTCAATCCAGTGAAATAAAGGACCCTAAAGCTCTGCCATTTCTGAATTATCAGGTCAACTTAATTCCAGGGGGACCTGTCATTTTTGTGAGCAATAAAACCCAACTGATGTTATTATTAGATACAATCCATTCACTGCATACTATGAGGGTAAAACATCTTATTCTCTAGGGAACAGACTAGTGATATCTCCTTAGGAAAAAGAAAAGTATGAAAATGTCTTTTTTGAGCAGGAAATAAAATGCATGTTTCCTTCAGTAACAAATAATAGATTGAGCTTGATAAAGGGGTCTGGGAATTTAAAGATTCTCTGAAAATTCCTTTAGAGAAATTAGGTTTAACTAGACATATTAGGTGAGGAGAGAGGTGGGCTTTCTCCCTTTCTCCCTTCAGAAAAAAAAATAATAAAACTTCTTTCTCAGTTTTAATAAGCAACTAATCAGCTCGGTAATATAGGCACCAGTACAGTTTATGGATATATAGATTTGTTGGATGTTTTGTGCTATAGACTCATTGTATTTGAATTTACACCATTTTTTTTCTATATTGTTTAACAAAACTGTACATGCAGTTGAAGTCCTCTCTCCACTGTATATAGGTAGGCACAACCTTTCCTGATAAGGAGCACAGGAAATCAGACTAGATTTACACAAAACAGCATTCCCTAGCTACATTTGAACTGCTGATGTAGCAGCCTCTGCACCCTCAGCTTGAACTTACCATCCAAAGAAGAGAAGCATTTTTTTTTCTCCTTATGAAAAAGAAAAGGAAGAACTTAGAAGGCACACCTTCACTATAAATCCTCCTGAGAAATGTCTGTGGCTCCAATTCCATGTGGGAAGGCATTGACATTCTTCTTCAGGTGCCAGAAACTTCTTTAGAGAATATAAGTGGTACACTTATAGAGCACCAACCTGGAAACCACACATCCTGAATTTTAAGTCTCTTTAGAATAAGACAACATACAAAAGACATATGATTGTGTGGGATAAGCATTTGCTGGTTTAACATGTAAAACTTATCATCAAGCATGTCCATTGTGGGTACACATTTCTATAGACTCTAAAACTGTGTGTTGCAGCTCTTATATATTTACTCATATTATAATTTCCAACATGTACTCAGAACAAAGAAGTTCTAGATTTACCAAAACACTAATAATCCTGAAACTACTATAAAATAAAATGTAAAATCCTGCCCTCAAAAACCAAGAGGATGCCTTAAGAACATCTACTTGATAGGTTTGACAAAAAATGTTATTGCTTAATTTAAATAATTCAATTTTTATTGTTATAAATGTTTGATAAAAATACAAATACATAATTTAAGATGTCTTATTTAAATTCACAGACTCTGCTTTATATTTAAGTTGCTATGCCTATGTCAGGCTAATAAAGATCTTCAGAAAGCTGTCCAGCTGGACACCTACATACAGAAGATCCATTGTTTAGTTCTACCTTCTGTGAAACTCAACAAATTCTCATTAATTCTTTGAGTGCCAGAGTAATAGTCTTTGGGGTCAGTGATTCCTGCAAAGATCAAAGACTGTCAAGTAATGAACACAAACTGAGATTTTTTATGACTTTGTGCTTTCTTCACAACTAATATATGTATAATAAACATGTTTGCTTAAATTTTAAAATATCCTAAATTCAACCTGATACTAACAGTGTCCATCCTGTCAGTGGCCACTAACCTTAATATTGAAATGTCATACTTACTTTTAATCTACACATACATACATGGATAACTTGATTTCTCAATTAAGTGAAAAGGTAAAACTTTTTTCCCCTTTTAGTAGAACTAATTTGCAATTATTATTATTCAAAAATGTCTATATGATAATTTATTTTTTTAATAAAGAACACATATACCTCTATGCAAATAGCTTTATTGGATCTGATGCTTATTTTATTATGCTTATTGATGTTGTCAGTTGTAGTAACTTTGCAATAAATTATCAGTAGAGCTAGATAATAAGAGATCTGAGGACAGGAATAATGACTCACTTTTTTGTTTTTGTTTTTTAAATGATTTATATATTTATTAATTAAATTAATACTTTCAGATTATTTTTAAAATCTGTTACTATTATTCATTGAGCCAATAATATTTATTGTCTTTTAAGTCTCAAGTATGATTCTAAAGTTCCAAGAAAGTTGTAGTGAACAAAATCATCAAGGATCTGACTCTGTCATGGAATTAATTAGCTTGCAGTAATGGATAATGCATATTTACTAACTGATTAAATGCTGTTAGTTTTTCCATTTTGTCTAAATTTCAGAGAACAAGGGACGTAATATTAAATCTGGTTTTAATTTGTAGAGGGTTTCAAAATTTAATTTAATTTAATTTAAATTGTGTGTCTGCAGAGGTAAGGTGAAGTTCTGATTAAAGATAGTATGAAGTGTATATACATATATATGTGTGTGTGTATATACTGTAAACTTACATATATTTACTGAATATATATTTTTATATATATTTATCTTTATATATATATACACATTTACTGAAATAGCTACAATCACATGTCCATTTGTTCTGATGAAGTAAAACTCAATCTAAATGTTTTTTTTTTTTTTTTTTTTCTTTTTTTTTTTTTGAGATGGAGTCTGGCTCTGTCGCCCAGGCTGGAGTGCAGTGGCCCGATCTCAGCTCACTGCAAGCTCCGCCTCCCGGGTTTATGCCATTCTCCTGCCTCAGCCTCCGGAGTAGCTGGGACTACAGGCGCCCGCCACCTCGCCCGGCTAGTTTTTTTTTTTTTTTGTATTTGTTAGTAGAGACGGGGTTTCACCGTGTTAGCCAGGATGGTCTCGATCTCCTGACCTCGTGATCCGCCCGTCTCGGCCTCCCAAAGTGCTGGGATTACAGGCTTGAGCCACCGCGCCCGGCCTAAATGTTTTTATAATCATGAAAATCCGATGACTATTACAAAATCTCAAACACTGTCCTAAGTCTCAAGAGCTAGATCTCTGTCTCTCATTTTTCCTTTCTGTTTATCTTTTTAAAAATAAAATAAAATGTGGATGATCCAAACTATTCACAAGAATCCTAAGTCAAAAGCCAGGAAAGATTCTGTTTTCTAGATATATACAATCTACTGTAATGTTTCTTGATGTAAGGTATGTTAATAGCCTATGAATCAGCTTATTAAGGAGCTCTGTTTAATGCTGCTACTAAATCCAATATAAGTTTCCACCCATTCACCTTAGGCTTTTTTAAAACCAAAATGTTCCACTTGAAAACCTATCTTCAGAGCCTCATAAGGTATAATAAGTAACACTAGTGTATCAGATTTATCACACAGATTTTACTGTATAATGATAATTTTTCCTGGACCTCCTAGGGATTGTTCAGTTTAGCAGTGGTAGAGGAATTTCTGTCAATATTTAATCTGTATTGACTGTTGGATTGATTACAATGCATGATACTTATTACATCCATCTTCCCATACAGTGTAGTCCCTGCTGGTGACAAAACTCTATTGATACACTCTCCCTGATCATGAAAAATTGCAAAACTGCTGAGATTTATACTTTTATATGATGTGTTAGCCTTCCCAGATAATGTAAGAAGACATTAAATTATGTATTTTTTTCAATCTTTGTTGTATAGTGGTATCACACAGCCATTTTACCGCCTTTGCCCTTTGTCCTGTGTAGAGCACTGTATTAGTTCGCTTTCATGCTGCTAACAAAGACATACCAGAAACTGGACAATTTACAAAGGAAAGAGGATTTAGGAACTTACAGTTTCACATGGCTGGGGATGCCTCACAATCATGGTGGAAGGCAAAGAGGAGCAAGTCATGTCTTACATGGATGGCAGCAAGTGAAGAGAGAGATTGTGCAGGAATACTTTCATGCTTAAAACCATCAGATCTTATGGGACTCATTCACTATCATGAGAATAGCCCAAGAAAGACCCACCCCCATAATGCAATCACCTTCCACCCGGTTCCTCCCATAACACATGGTAACTGTGGGAGTTACAATTCAAGATGAGATTTGGGTGGGGACACGTTCAAACAATAGCAAGCACCATTTTGTTAATTAAAAAAAATAAAAACATATTTTGTCATTGTTTAAAATACATAGGAAATGTGATACTACAAATTATATTGTTCTATGGAAACTTTGTATAAACTACAATAAAACAAATGAGCAATTTTTGGTTTTAAATTTTAAAACCTTTTGCTTATTGAAAATCAGCTGAATACATGGGAAAAATTATTCCTATTATTATAATGATACATGATACACAAGGCTTTAAAATAGCAGAAAAAGACAGTGTTTTTTATTCTTATTTCAGAAATCATGAATAATTATATTAAAAGGAAAGCACATACTATTTTGAGGTAAAACATTGGAACAACAGTATATGAAGGAATACCCTAAATGTCTACATTTAGTAAATGCCCAAAATGTCAAATGGAGATACTCAGAGATGCTTGAACTTGATTTGGGGGCAAATCTAGCAGATTTTATTCTATAAAAGAGTCACTCATTCTGCAAAGGAAACTATAATTTTCTTATTTGAGCATGCCGAGAAAGTTGTATTAGTCTTATAATAAGAGATTCTGGGATGCACTATGATACCATAGAGTAGTGGTTGTGCTTCAACTGAATGAGAAATCAAACAGTAGGGTGGAGATTGACTGTACACAGCTAGCATCCCTGAAGCTGGGAATCTCTATTGACTGTGGAAAGATAAAAGCCTAAAATAACTCTGACACAAAAAGGAAAACAAGCACATACCCTAGTACAAGAACATTCATAGACAAAAACCCAAACAAAAACATATTTTCATACATTTTCTGAGCCAGGAAGAATGTCTTCTGAAAAGAACATTAGCATGACCTTTACCAATATACACATTTTCAAAGTAGAAAGGAGTATGAAATCTGTAAAAAGATACACATATACAAAAAAGAAATGAATTAGTTTTTAAAAGCTATAAATGCACATTTGATAGAAAAAAGAGACATTATGGAGCAAATAAAATTCATTTCCAAACATATTACAAAACTCAAAGAATTTTAAAAAATCAGTCAAAATAAATTGACTCCAAGTTGAAATGCCACAACACTGGGAAAATACAGAAAGAGATAAAACATCTCTGGCAGGTTTGTTACATAGATATACACCTGCCATGGTGGTTTGCTGCATCCATCAATCCATCATCTACATTAAGTCTTTCTCCTAATGCTTTCCCTCCCCTTGACCCCCATCCTCCGACAGGCACCAGTGTGTGATGTTCACCTTGCTGTGCCCATGTGTTCTCATTGTTCAACTCCCACTTAGGAGTGAGAACATGCAGGGTTTGGTTTTCTGTTCCTGTGTTTGTTTGCTGAGAGTGATGTTTCCTGTTTCATCCATGTCCCTGCAAAGGACATGAACTCGTTCTTTTTTATGGCTGCATGGTATTCCATGGTGTACATGTGCCACATTTTCTTTAGCTGGTCTATCATTGATGGGCATTTGGGTTGGTTCCAAGTCTTTGCTATTGTAAATAGTGCTGCAATAAACATATGTGTGCATGTGTCTTTATAGTAGAATGATTTATAATCCTTTGAGTATATACCCAGTAATGGGATTGATGGATCAAATGATACTTCTAGTTCTATATCCTTGAGGAATCGCCACACTGTCTTCCACAGTGGCTGAACTAATAACTCCCAACAACAGTGTAAAAGCATTCCTATTTCTCCACATTCTCTCCAGCATCTGTTGTTTCCTGACTTTTTAATGATTGCCATTCTATCTAGCATGAGATAGTATCTCATTGTGGTTTTAATTTGCATTTCTCTAATGACCAGTGATGATGAACTTTTTTTTTTCATATGTTTCTTGGTCACACAAATGTCTTCTTTTGAAAAGTGTCTGTTCATATCCTTCACTCACTTTTTGATGGGGTTGTTTGCTTTTTCTTGTAAATTTGTTGAAGTACCTTGTAGATTCTGGATACTAGCCCTTTGTTAAATGGATAGATTGCAAAAATTTTATCCCATTCTGTAGGTTGCCTGTTCATGCTCATGATAGTTTCTTTTGCCATGCAGAAGCTCTTTAGTTTAATCAGATCCCATTTATCACTTTTGGCTTTTGTTGCAATTGCTTTTGGTGTTTTAGTCATGAAGTCTTTGCACACACCTATGTCCTGAATGGTATTGCCTAGGTTTTCTTCTAGGGTTTTTATGGTTTTATGTCTTACATTTAAATCTTTATTCCATCTACAGTTAATTTTTGTATAAAGTGTAAGGAATGGGTCCAGTTTCAGTCTTCTGCATATGTCTAGCCAGTTTTCCCAGAACCATATATTAACTGAGGAATCCTTTCCCCATTGCATGTTTATGTCAGGTTTGTCAAAGATCAGATGGTTGTAGATTTATGGTGTTATTTCTGAGGCCTCCCTCTGTTCTGTTCCATTGGCCTATATATCTGTTTCGGTACCACTATTACGCTGTTTTGGTTACTGTAGCCTTGCAGTATAGTTTGAATTCAGGTAGTGTGATGTCTCTAGCTTTGTTCCTTTTGCTTAGGATTGTCTTGGCTATACGGGCTCTTTTTTGTTTCCATATGAAGTTTACAGTAGTTTTTTCCTAATTCTGTGAAGAAATTCAATGATAGCTTGATAGGGATTGCACTGAACTTATAAATTACTTTGGGCAGTATTGCCATTTTCACAATAATTATTCTTCCCATTCATGAGCATGGAATGTTTTTCCATTTGTTTGTGTCCTCTCTTATTTCCTTGAGCAGTGGTTTGTATTTCTCCTCGAAGAAGTTCTTCACATCCCTTTAAGTTGTATTCCTAGGTATTTTATTCCCTTTGTAGTAATTGTGAATGGGAGTTTGCGCATGATTTGGCTGTCTGTTTGTCTATCATTGGTGTGTAGGAATGCTTGTGATTTTTGCACATTGATTTTGTATCCTGAGACTGCTGAAGCTGCTTATCAGCTTAAAGAGTTTTGGGGCTGAGACAATAGGGTTTTGTATATATACAAGTATGTCAACTGCAAACAGAGATAATTTGACTTCCTCTCTTCCACTTAAATACCCTTTTTTTTTAAATCTTGCCTGATTGCCCTGGCCAGAACTTCCAATACTATGTTGAACAGGAGTGGTGAGAGTGGGCATCCTTTTCTTGTGCCAGTTTTCAAAGGGAATGCTTCCAGCATTTGCCCATTCAGTATGATATTAGCTTTGGGTTTGTCACAAATAGCTTTTATTATATGTCCCATCAATACCTAATTTATTGAGTGTTTTTAGCATGAAGGGGTGTTGAATTTTATTGAAGGCCTTTTCTGCATCCATTGAGATAATTCTGTGGTTTTTGTCATTGGTTCTGTTTATGTGATCGATTATGTTTATTGATTTATATATGTTGAACCAGCCTTACATCCCAGGGATGAAGCCAACTTGATTGTGGTGGATAAGCTTTTTATTGTGCTGCTGGATACAGTTTGCCAGTATTTAATTGAGGATTTTCATTGATGTTCATCAGGGATATTGGCCTGAAATTTTCTTTACTCTAGACCCTGTTTGCCTGGGTATCACCAGTGGAGGCTGCAGAACAGCAAAGATTGCTGCCTGCTCCTTCCTTTAGAAGCTTCATCACAGAGGGGCACCTGCCAGAATCCAGCCGGAAATCTCCTGCATGAAGTGTCTGTCGACCCCTGCTGTGAGGTGTCCCCCCATCAGGAGGCACGGGAGGTCAGCGATCCACTTAAGGAGGCAGTCTGTCCTTTATCAGAGCTTGAGCGCTATGCTTGGAGATCTGCTGCTCTGCTCAGAGCCAGCAGGCAAAACCCTTTAAATCTGTTGAAGCTGCACCCACAGCCACCCTTTCCCCCAGGTGCTCCGTCCCAGGGAGATGAGAGTTTTATCTATAAGACCCTGACTGGGGATGCTGCCTTTCTTTCAGAGATGGCTTGTCCAGAGAGGAGGAATCTAGAGAGGCAGTCTGACTACAGTGGCTTTGTGGCACTGAGGTGGGCTCTACCTAGTCAGAACTTCCAGGAGGCTTTGTTTACACTGTGAGGGGAAAACCGCCTACTCAAGCCTCAGTAATGGTGGACACCCCTCCCTCCACCAAACTCCAGTGTCAACTTCAGACTGCTGTGCTGGCTGAATTTCAAGCCAGTGGATCTTAACTTGCTGGGCTCCTTGGGGGTGGGATCCACTGAATAAGACCACTTGGCTCCCTGGCTTCAGCCCCCTTTCCAGGGGAGTGAACAGTTCTGTCTCACCAATGTTCCAGGCATGACTGGGGTGCAAAAAAAAAAAAAACACAAAAACAAAAACAAAAACAAAAACAAAAAAACCAAAAGAAAAACACCTGCAGCTTGTTTGCTGTCTGCCCAAACACCTGCCCAATTTTGTGCTTTAAATCCAGAGCCCTTGTGTTTTAGGGACCTGAGGGAATCTCCTGCATTGAACATTAAATTACTTTGGGCAGTATTGCCATTTTCATGATCTGGCTCTCTGTCTATTATTGGTGTATAGGAATGCTTGTGATTTTTGCACATTGATTTTGTATCCTGAGACTTTGCTGAAGCTGCTTATCAGCTTAAAGAGTTTTGGGTTGCAAAGACCATGGGAAAAGCATAGTATATGGGCTGGATAGCACTGTTCCTCCTGGTAAAGTCCCCCAAGGCTTCCCTTGGCTAGGGGAGGGAGTTCCCTCAACCCTTGCACTTCCTAGGTGAGGCGACAGCCCACCCTGCTTCTGCTCACCCTCCTGGGCTGCACCCACTCTCTAACCAGTCCCAATGACAGGAACCAGGTACCTCGGTTGGAAATGCAGAAATCACCAGCTTTCTGCATTGGTCCCACTGGGAGCCACAGAATGGAGCTGTTCCTATTTGGTCATTTTGCCTGGGAGCCATACATATTATTATTTTTAAGACTGTATCTTCTTAATCTATAGATTGGCTTTGTACTTTCTTATATATTTTCATTAACAAAAATTGTTTTGGCTTAGAATTATTGCACAATCTTTCCCTTTATGGTTTGTGCTATTGTTTATCTTTAAAAAGGTTTTTCTGCCCTAAAATCACATTCTTCCTGATTTCATTTAATTTTTAAACTTTTTATTTTGAAATAATTATAAAGTCATAGAAAGTTGCAAAGATAGCACAGAGAATTCCCCAGTACCTTTCCCCTACTTCACCCAGTTTCCTCCATGGGTCATTTATTACATAACCATAATATAAGAACAACAGCTGGAAATCAGCAATGGTACACTACATGTGAATATTCTGTTATTTTATCACATGTGTAAATTCATAGAACCACCAATAAAATCAAGATACAGGAATATTTTTTACACCAAATCTCCCTCATGCTTCACCTTCGTAGTCACACCCACTACTTTTCCCCCATCATCTTAACTCCAGGAAACCACTAATTTGGTCTTTATGTGTATAGTTGTGCCATATTGAGAATGCTGTATGGACAGAATCTTATGGTATGTGAGATGACTCCAATTGTGTTTTTCCTCACTCAACATAAATCCATCGACATTGTTGCATCTATCAATAATTTGTTCCTTTTTTATTGCTGAGATGTGTATCTGGCTATGAATGTAGCAATTTGTTTAACCATCACCAATTCTAGGGCATTTTGACTGTTTCAGTATTTTTGATCATTGGAAGTAAAACTGTGAACGGTCATGTAGAAGTTTATGTTGAAAATATGTTTTTATTTCTATAAGTGCTAGGGAGTATAATTGATTACTGGGTCCTGTAGTAGGTATATGTCTAGTACTTTTTCTTTTTAAAAAAAACTTTTATTTTAACTTCAGGGGTACATGAGCAGATTTGTTACATAGGTGAATTTGTGTCATATAGGTTTGTTGTCCAGATTCTTTCATCACCCAGGTATTAAGCATAGTACCAATTAGTTATTTTTCCTGATCTTCTCCCTCCTCTCACCCTCTGATAGGCTCCAGTGTGTGTTGTTTTCCTCTATGTGTCCATCTCCTCTGTGTGTCCATGGGATCCCATCGGTTAGCTCCCACTTATAAGTGAGAACATGTGGTATTTGGATTTATGCTCCTGCATTAGTTTGCTAAGGATAATGGCCTCCAGCTCCACCCATGTCCCTGCAAAGGACATAGTATCATTCTTTTTTGTAGCTGCATAGTACTCCATGGTGTATATATATACCACATTTTCTTTATCCAGTCTATCACTGATAGGCATTTAGGTTGATTCTATGTCTTTGCTATTGTGAGTAGTGCTACAATGAGCATACATGTGCATTATCTTTATAATAGAATGATTGTTTTATATTCCTTTGGGTATATACCCAGTAATGGGATTGCTGTTGAATGGTATTTCTGTCTTTAGTTCTTTGAGAAATTGCCACACTGTCTTCTACAATGGGGATTGAACTAAGTTATACTCCCACCAACAGTGTATTAGCATCCCTTTTCCTCTGCAACCTAACAGCCATCTGTTATTTTTTGACTTTTTAGTAACAGCCATTCTGACTAGTGTGAGATGGTATCTCATTGTGGTTTTGATTTGAATTTCTGTAATAATCAGTGATGTTGAGGGTTTCTTTTTATATATGATTGTTGGCTGCATGTATGTCTTCTTTTGAAAAGTGTCTGTTCATGTCCTTGGCCCACTTTTTTTTATGGGATTGTTTATTTTTTTCTTGAAAATTTGTTTAAGTTCCTTATAGATGCTGTATATTAGGACTTTGTAGAATGCAGAGATTTTCTCCCATCGTGTAAGTTGTCTGTGTACTCTGTTGATAATTTATTTTGCTGTGCAGAATCTCTTTAGTTTAATTAGATCTCATTTGCCAAAGTTTGCCTTTGTTGCAATTGCTTTTGGCATCTTCATCATGAAATCTTTGCCCCACCTATGTCCAGAATGGTATTGCCTAGCCTATGTTGTCTTTCAGGGTTTTAATCATTTTTGGTTTTACATTTAAGTCTCAATCTATCTTGAGTTAATTTTTCTATATGGTATAAGGAAGGGGTCCATTTTTCATCTCCTGCATATGGCTGGCCAGCTATCCCAGCACCATTTATTGAATAGGAGATCCTTTCCCATTGCTTTTTTTTTTTTTTTTTTTTTTCAGGTTTGTCAAAGTTCAGATAGTTGTAGTTGTGTGATCTTATTTCTGAGTTCTCTATTGTGTTCCCTTGGTCCATGTGCCTGATTATTATTTTTTTATTATTTTTTAATTTATTTATTTATTACCAGAACCGTGCTGTTTTGTTACTGTAGCCCTGTAGCATAGTTTGTAGCTGGGTAGCATGATGCCTCCAGCTTTGTTCTTTTTGCTTAAGATTGCTTTGGCTATTGGGGCTCTCTTTCTGTTCTATATGAATTTTAAAATTGTTTTTTGTAGTTCTGTTAAGAATGTCAATGGTAGTTTTGTAGGCATAGCATTGAATCTGTAAATTGCTTTGGGCAGTATGGCCATTTTAACAATACTGATTTTTCCTATCCATGAGTATGGAATATTTTTCCATTTGTTTGAGTCATCTCTGATTTCCTTGAGCAGTGTTTTTTAGTTCTCCTTGTAGAGCTCTTTCACCTCCATAGTTACCTTTATTCCTAGGTATTTCATCTACTTTGCTAGATTTGTGTTTACATTCTTTATACTTCCAGAGTGACTGCACCACTTTACATTCCTACTGGCAGTGTACCAGACTCAGTTTCTCCACATCTTTGACAGACTTTAATATGCTTTTCTATTTCCTTTTTAGATGTTCTGCTAGTTATGTGGAGATATTACATCATAATCTTAATTTGCATTTTTTGATGGCTAATGATTTGAACATTTTTCTATGCTTGTCATCTTTATATTTATCTCAATGTCTCTATATGTATTTTGCCATATAGATAGATAAATAAAATATATATATATTATATAAAAATATATGTTATATATTTATTGTTGAGTTTTGAGAGTTCTTTATATCCTCTAAACGCAAGTCCTTTGTCAGATATGTGATTTGCAAGTATTTCTTCATATTCTGTAGGTTGTTTTTAACCCTTTATTTACAGGGCATTTAACAGAGCAAAGTTATTAGTTTTGATAAAGCTGAATTCGTTATTTTTAAAAATTATTTTATAGTCCATAATTTAGTGTGCAATGTGTAAGAATTTGTGACTGAGCCCTAGGTCCCTAAGCTTACTTCTATGTCTTAGTGTTACAAATTTATGATCCATTTTGAGTTAATTAATATAGAAGGTATGAGGTTTACACTGAGGTTCACTTTTTTTTGCCTATGGATATCCAGTTGTTCCAGCAGCGTTTTCTGAAAAGACTATCCTTCTTTCATTAAATTGCTTTGCACTCTGTCAAGAATCAGTTAACTGTACTTGTGTGCAGTTATTTTTGGGTTCTCTATTCTGTTCTATTGATTTTTGTGTCTATTCCTTGCCAATGGCAGATAGTTTTGATTACTAAAGCTAGATAAAAAGTTTTAATATTAAGTATAGTGATTCTTCTCACTGTGTTCTCTCTCTCTGTCTTTTAAAGGTATTGTTTGTCAGTTATTCTTAGGCATGTGCCTTTCCCTGTACATTTCATAATAAGCATATCTATGTCTATATAACGTTGCTTATATGTTGATAGGAATTTGTTTGAATAAGAAATCTGTAAATAAATTCGGGGAGGGAGAATTGATATCTTTACAATCTTAATTCTTCCAATCTGTGAGTACTATCTGTGTTACACCATTCTCACACTGCTTTAAAGACTTACAAGAGCCTGGGTAATTTATTAACAACAACAACAACAACAACAACAACAACAAAAAGAGATTTAATCAGTTCTGAGGATTCTACAGGTTTCTGCTTCTGGGAGGTCTCAGGAGACTTACAGTCATGGCAGAAGGTGAAGGGGAAGCAGGCACATCTTCTAAAGGCCAGCAGGAGACAGAGAGAGAGAGAGAAAGAAGGAGAGAGAGAGAGATAAGAGGAGGAAGTGCTATACATTTTCAAAAAACCAGATGTCTCGTGATGACTTTATCATGAGAAAGCACTAGGGGGATGGTGCTAAACCATTAGAAACCACCCCCATGATTCAATCACTTCCCATCAGACCTCTCCTCCAACACCAGGGATTACAAATCCACATTTTATTTGGGTGAGACACAAAGACAAAACGTATCACCATCCTTTCATAATTTTCCTCAAACTTTCTTACATAATTTTCTATGCCTTTTCCTTAATATTTCAATATTTCTCTGGTGATGTGCCATAACAATCCATACACAGGAAATTTTCATGTATGAGTCAGTTTATTAGAAGAATCTATATCCTGTTTCCTTGTTTAATTTGTATACCTCTGCTTCACTGCCACATTGTTGTAATTCCAATCGCTTTTTATTATGTTTTGGTATCTGGAAGGGTAAATTTCTGATCATCTTTTACTACAAAATAATCCTTACTAATCTTCTTACAAAGTTATTATCAAATTATTGATTTCTATGAAATTAAATATTGGGATTATATGGAATTTACAGATTTTTTTTTTTCGGAGTCTCATTCTGTTGCCAGGCTGGAGTGCAGTGGTGCAATCTCGGCTCACCGCAACCTCCATCTCCTGGATTCAAGTGATTCTCCTGCTCAGCCTCCCAAGTAGCTGGGACTACAGTTCACATGCCCCCGTGCCCAGCTAATTTTTGTATTTTTAGTAGAGATGGGATTTCACCATGTTGTCCAGGATGGTCTCGATCTCTTGACATTGTGATCCACCTGCCTCGGCCTCCCAAAGTACTGGGATTACAGGCATGAGCCACCATGCCGGGCCAACAGGTTAATTTTTTAAAAATTATCATGCTTATGGCAAAGAGGCTTTCTAACCTTAGACAGATATATATCTCTGACTTTAAAGTATTAAAATCTTTCAATAAGGTTTTATTATCTTCATTATGGTCTTTCACTTACGTTGTTAGATTTTTGCCTAGGTTCTTTGTATCTATCTCATGTACTATTGCAAATGTCATTATTTTACATTACAATTCCTAACTCTCTGATGCTGGTATTGAAAAATATGCTTCATATTCAGATGTTGATCTTCTACTTACTAATACTTAGCAATTATCTTTTATTCTATTTGACAAATTATAAAGATATAAGTGTAAAGGAGAATGAGATAGAGAGTGTCTAGAGTTGACTATCAGACCACCAAGAATCAATTTGTCTATCTTCTCAAAGAAGAGGATCATATTAAGTGTATTTTGTATGCTCCTTTTACCTATAACTTTATTCTATTTTTAGTGTTACATTTCACATAACCCCAACTTTATAAGACTAGCTAATAATTATTAAGATCCTTTTACGTGACCTAAGAAATTAAGCAAATTGCCAACGATTACGTAGTTAGTAGATGGCAAAGCCAATGATGGAATCCAAAAATTTATCTTCAGCACTTGTGCTCTTAATTACTGTTATGTACTAGCACAGTAATTGTTCTCCTTTTAGTATGGTGTTAGGAGAAATTAGAAACAATGGTATATATTTACATAACAGTCAATGCAAGATATGTCTCCAAAATACCACTCTTCCTGTAGGTAACTTTTGCACCAGATAATTTATTTTCTGAAGTTTTTCATCACTTTACTACCATGATAAGAAAACACAAGGAAAAGGAACTCTAGTCAGATCCTTCATTACCAATTTACCTCTAGTTGTTCTTGTTCAATTTTTTTCTTGTCGTGTAGGTCTCACCTATTCCCATTAAGGCTATTCCATGGCCCACCTGCCCTCTGTAGGCCCATTATAAACTTTATCTTTTTATGAATAATCTTTTGAGGAAACACTAATGACAAGCATCAACTCTTTTTCAGGGTTCTATATAAATCTTTTTATAAAAGAGATTTTTCTAGCATAATTTGAGTACTAAATAATACTTTTTTTCCCAAATGAAGACATGGATGATAGATTTCTAGTAGAAGGAAGACCAGTTGCAACATCCTGACATTATAAGGGAAATATACATAGTCATGATATAGATATTGCTGTTACGATGATAATTGGAGTGAAAGAGAAATAATTTAAGTAGAATTATGAAATAGGTATAAAAACTGCTGACACATATTGTGTATCTATTATTTTAAACATATCTTGCATAAACAAGCTAACTTAATTTTTACATCTCTATGAAGTGGGAGATATTATTATTTCCACTTGCAGATGAAGAAACAGAAAGATTGCATAGTTAGTAAGCTGCGGAGCCAGGATGCCATCTTAGGCAGGCTGCCCCAGAGTCCAGAGTTTACAGTATCAAACAGCACATTTCTAGCACTGGTTGAGCATTAGCTGGCCTAAAATTGTGAGGGAGAACTGCTGCTCTTCATCCCAGGGCATCTATGTACAGTTCTCCATGTAAAAGGTAACTCTATTATGAATCAGTTTCTAAAGGTCAGAGTCTTCTTTGTGCTGCTTTGGTTTGGTTTATTTTGTTCTCCATCCAAAGCATTCTACCAAATAGCATGTTTCTATCCATCAACAGTGTCATGGACATTTTATTTTATCCATTTTCAGCTGTTCTAAAGAATTATTTACTTTGTTTGAGTGTTCTCCAAAGCCTTCAGTAAATTTAAAACCCGGAATGTAGACGATATTTTGAATCAAACACTTCTAAATCTAGTGAAAATCTAATAACCCCCTAATGTGTGATACAGTAACAAAGTCATAGAAATTCTAACTTATTTATGTGTATTTTAATTGCCTATAACCATGGTATCCTTTTCACTTGCATTATACCTTTAATTTTATGGGATAGGTGACCAATTAAAATTAAAAAGCAGAATTCAAAGATTGAATAAATTTATGACTAGTAAATGACAAAACCATGATGTGAACACAGTTGTCATTTTCAGTTATTAACTATGACTAATTCTGATGGCATATTTTTCAATTCATATTTTCAATATGACAAGATGATGTATTTGTGGTTAATACTTCAATCAGTGGGGGAATACAACATATGTGTTCAGGTAGATGTGTGGCACGTTTAATTTCTTCATGGATAACTGCCATACACATTGAAATTTGATCACAGTAAAGACTTGTGATGATTATTTGCTGTGTCAACTTGGGTAGGCCAAGGAATTCCCAGCTATCTCATGAAGCACACTATTTCTTTATGTTTCTATGAGGATGTTCCTGGAAGATATTAACTGATATATATACATTATATATATATAAATCTCCATATATAGTATCTATCCATATATAACATATATATTTATTAAATATATATTTATATTACATATATTTATATAAATATGTACTTATATTACATATAGTAATTCTACAACTATATAAATATATTTATAGAATAAAATAATAAGTATATATGTAGTAAATATATTTATATTACATATATATCTCACATATATATTCAATAAGTTGTTTCTCTGAAGAACACTAATATCAGAGATTTTAAAATATTAAAATAATTCAAGCAATTATTTTGAATCTGAACACAGGCAGCTTTAGTTTAAATGAACCAGTAAAGCCATATTTGTGTGATAATTATATGAAAGGGTCAATGATACTTAGAGATTAATTACATACGAAGAATGAGAGATATGTAGGAGTTAAATGTGACTGTAAAGGTTTGTAACATGAATGAACAGGTGTATAGCAAAATACAAAAAAAAGAAAGCAAATTTTAGAAATACTCAGAAGTCAGTTATTAACAAATTAAGCTGGAATGTATATAAAACTTTAAGCTACGAAAAGCTAGTGTTCAGTCAGAAGTGAGGTTGGGGGCTGGGAGTTTTGGGGTCTTGAAATACACAATCAAATTTGTCAGCATATAAGTAGCATTTGAAACCTTGGGCTCAGATACCATTCTTTTAGAAGAACATATGGAAAGAGAAAACAAGGACAGAAACAAGTGGAAACAAGCACAAGAAAATTTAACAATTGAGCTAGTCCAATAAAGTATGTACAAGGGGGACCAGTGTGGTGGATGTGGATGATGCAAATGAATTATGGAAGAAATTGAATTTGGAATTGTCGATATTGTCTTATTTTTGAAGTTCAGTTTTAAAGAAAAGGAAGGAGTTTGGTCAGTAACTTGAAGATCAATTTTGTATAACCCACATGATTTCATCATAGTTTTCAGACACTGGAACAGTTTTGTTTTTTTATGTGTGTTTTATAGACTATATAAAAGAGAAAATTACTTTGAGGAAGGGGTAAATTGGCTTGATTTGATCCTTAATGTTTAGTTTAAAAACTGCTTAATATTAACCTACTAGATTGACTATTCATTTATTTAAGTAGTTACTGACGTTGAGAAGATTTTTGAATGGCAATCAGAATGGGATAATAACACAAGATTTTAATGTTTGTATATGACACTTCAGAGATCATAGGGTGTTTCTCTAAACATCAGTATCTCGGCTTTGTTACTTTCCAATGCTGTGATATTACGTAAGTTTCTTTTTTGTCACTTCTTCCTCTATTAATGATGACATTGAGTAAAAAGCTCATTTTCATCAAGCATTTACTTGGACCAGACCCTAGAGCCTAAGGAGCTCCCATGACTTCTCATTTAAAGGTCCCAGCAAGCTGATGTGCTAAGTATGACTGCAATGGGCGTCCATTTGTAAATAAACAAATGGTGAGTTGCCCAAGTTTACGTAATTAATTAGCAGAGGAGTGGGGATTTGAAATTCAGAAGTTCACCCTTATTCATTATGTCACGCATTTTCTCTAGTAAGAAAAGTCAGTTGATATGTACTGACCTCTTAGGATTTTGCTGTGGCTTCAATGTGATAACATATGTAAAATTTCTAGATTAATGTCAGCCAATTTTTTATTTTAAATACATATTTGTATTAATTGGTGTTATAGCTTTTATTATATAATTTTATTTGAATTCATGGATACTCAAGAGTTAATTTTAATTTTTCCTACATCAATGTGGTTGTAATTTGAAAATCATACTTTTAACAAAGGCCATAAGTTCTTTCTGCCTATATTATACACGCACATATACAGATGTGTTGCATCCATATATTTTGTTCCCCATGTTTTCTACGTTTTTAATGATAATTCAGTTTTTCCATCTGTTCGTTGTCATATTAAACTTAAATTGAGACAATTTTTCTGCATACTGCTTCCTTCATTCTGTCTTCATTTGACCTGAAAAATCTATTATCAAAAGCTGTACAAATTGAATCATAAGACTGACTTTAACAGCATATTTTAGTTCAATTGCAATATCTCCATTGCCTCTGAAAGCAGTTGAATTGAAAAGAAATCATGCCTTCATACTTTATGAACATGTAGGTTTCCTGTCAAAGAAATGTGTTATCAACTTACTTCAAAGAGTGAAACCAAACTACCAGAACAGATTCATTTCTAACTGCAATCCTCACTTCAGTAGTTTGGCTAAAGTTCTGATTTCCAAAACGCTTCATCAGAATGACAACCAGTAGAGGTTACTCCATTTCCTCTAGGCAGTGACTGTTCAGTGACACAACCAGAGAAATAACTTCCAACAGCTGTCATCATACATGCAGCAACAATGGGCATTTCCTTTGATATGCCAAAGTAAAAAGCTGTACTGTTTATATACCTAATGTTTATTCACTTCTCACTATTATCTGATGAACTGATAAATTAACAAGTTTTTAAAATTGTTTTTATCTCAACTTTATCTTTTGCTATCTGTTTGACTTTGGATAGAATCCTTAACTCTAAGCATTAATTATCCATTCAGCAAAATATCATAGGAATAACAAAATCATGACTTCATGAAGTTCTTATAAGAATTATCTAAGTAAACCTTAAGTATTTGTTGTTGTTGTTTGTTTGTTTGTTTGTTTGTTAAGAGATAGTGTCTTGCTTGGTTGTTGGGGCTGGAGAGCATTGACAAGATCATAGCTCACTGAACCCTTAAACTCCTAGGCTCGAGCAATCCTTCTGCCTCAGCCTCCCAAGTAGCTGGTGTTACAGGCACAAAACACAATACCCAGTTATTTGTTTGTTTGTTTGTTTATTTATTTATTTATTTAGTAGAGAACAGGTCTTGATATGTTGCCCAGGCTGCTTTTTAACACCTGGACTTCCAATCATCCCATTTTAGCCCTTAGCCTCCCAAAGCACTGGGATTACAGGTGTGAGCGACTACCCTCAGCCAAACTTTAACTCCTTTACCCTTGATATATACGATATTCCCCTTCATCCCCCCTTAAATCCACCAGCTTCTCTACATTTCTCTCAGTTTCTTTTTTGTTTGAGATGACAGTTCTTCATATGACTTATAAGGTCTCTGTCTGGAAATGAGGTTCATTGAGATGCACCCTTCTGTTCCTTACTGGAGGTCTTTGGGCTCCAATTATTCTAAAATCCAATTCCCTGGATGCCTTCCTAGTTTACTGAAAAACAGTCACTATTGGAGTTGCTGCAGTCTCCTGCAAAATTTGTAAAAAATTCAAAAATGATCAATCTATAACTGGAAACTTCTCTACAGTATTATTTAAATTGTCAAGTACAGTCAAACTAATATAAACATTGAGTGCAAGATAGCTTAAAAATAAAAATTATTGCTATGGATAAAAATAACATAAATTTTACCATTTATCTTAAATGAAAATTGACAGTGATTTCTCCCCCTGTTAACAGATTTTAACATAAAGGCTCAATTTGAGGGCTCTAAAACATTAAGTCCTTAGGCCAAGAACTCATGTCTTCTCAGTTTGCCATGAGTTGGTTTTCAATAACTTTTTCTGCTGAAGTCAACCTTCAAATGATGGTTATGAAAAAGTACTCCCTTAAATATTACCCGACTGCACTTTTGTGGTAGCTTTATTGATTTCTTGTTGTAATTGTAACAGGATTTTATTTTTTCTTTTTTTGATGTTCTACATTATTATTATTCTCTGTGCCCCTGAACAGGACCAAAGGCTTAGGAATCTCTATCTAGAATCCAGGGTGCGTTGTCAAGTCCTTGTCCCTATAGGCTGGGATCAAACTTGCTATTTCTTTCTTTCTTTATTTTTTCTTTTTTTTCCAGAGATTATACCTTTGTTCTTAAAAGCAGTTCATGGTGTTCTTCCTTAGTCCTTAAGAAGTACATAGAACTCCCATTTTATTGTAGAGATGGGATGGCTTAGAGAGCTTACATTTCATTGAATTTCTGTAAAAGTTCCTTTATCTTTTCTACCTTGCCTTAGTGTTAACTCTTTTATGCTCCATTAACGCTGTATTTGCCCATCCTTACCCTTGCCATCAATCTCTTCCCACCTAATTTATCCTCCAAAGCATTGTCTGTCCTAGGGTGATTCCATCATGTCATCACTTGTGTTTTAATGACTTCCCTTGACATTTTGATAAAATATAAACTCTTTGGACATGTACATAGGCTTATTAGATATATAGTCATGGGCTGCATAGCAATGATTTGGTCAATGATGGCCACATACACGATGGTCGTCCTATAAGATTATAATGGAGCTGAAAAATTTCTATTGCATAATGATGGCCTAGCTGTCATAATCTCATAGTACAATGCATTACTCATGTGTTTGTGATGATGCTGGTATAAACAAACTTATTCTGCTGCCAGTCATATAAAAGCATAGCACATACAATTATGTATAGTACAGAATACTTGAAATGATAATAAAGTATGTTACTGCTTAATGTATTTACTGCATTATACTTTTTATCATTATTTCAGAGTGTACTTCTCCTACTTATGTAAAAAGAAGTTTTTATGTAAAGCACCTAATGTTTACATTTAAGTTAAGGTAAAACAGCTTAATGTTACATTTAAATTAGATGTAAAACAGTTTCAGGCACGTCCTTGAGAAAATATTCCTCCAGTTATTATAGGAGGTTACAACGCCACATGTTATTGCCACTGAAGACCTTCCAGTGGAGCAAGATGTGGAGATGAAAGAAAGTGATATCGATTATCCTGATCCTGTGTAGGTCTAGGCTAATGTTTGTGTTAGTGTCTTAGTTTCTAATAAAAAAGTTTCAAAAGTGAAAAAAATTATATATAAAAATTCAAAAATGTTTAAAACTTTAAAAATGTTTATGAAACAAAAAGTTTATAAAGTTCAAAGAAATTACGGTAAGCTAAAGTTAATTTGTTATCTAAGAAGAGCTTTTTGAACAAATTAAGTGCAGTCTAATTGCATACAGTGTTGGTAAGTTATACAAGCAGCGTACAGTAATGTCCTATGCCTTTACATTCCCTCATCACTCACTCAGTGACTCACCCAGAAAAGCATCTAATCCTGCAAGATCCATTAATTTTTAAGGGTCCTATACAGGTGTACCTTTAAAAAATTATATACTATTTTAGTGTACTTTTCTACGTTTAAATACACAAATACTTACCATTGTGTTATACTTGTCTACAATATTCAGTGGAGCAGCGTGTTGTACAAGTTTGTCACCTAGGAGCAATAAGCTATACCATATAGCCTAGATGTACAGTAGGCTGGAACATCTAGGTTTCTGTGTGTACACTCTGTGATGATCACAGAACAAGAAAATTGCCCAAGGATGCATTTTTCAGAAAGTAGCCCCATTGTTAAACATACACGACTGTAATCTCAACTACTAAACATCATCTTGACACCATACCTCCCCTGGGCTTGCTGCACCACAACTATACTTGTTTGTTTGTTTGTTTGTTTGTTTCTCTGTTTTTCTATCCATTTTGCAACACTGTCTTAAAAAAATTAGACTACAGTTTTAAAGCAGTTTGGATTTACAGCTAAATTAAGCAGAAAGAATAGAAAGTTCCCATAAACTCACTCCTCTACTCATATTTTCTCCTTTTATTAACACAAATATGTACATTTGATAGATCAACATTGATATTATTGATATTACTCAATTATTATTATCCGAAGTCTAAATTTACATCAGAATTCACTCTTCATCATGTACTTTCTATGGGTTTTGATATATATATAATGACAAATGTTCAACCTTACAGTGCCATACAGAATAGTTCCACTGCTCTAAAAATTCCCTATGCTATACCAACTCATCCCTTCCTCTCCTCACCCAAACCCTTGTCAACCACTGATAATTGTTACAGTCACTATAGTTCTGACTCTTCCAGAATGTTATATAATTGGAATTATAAAGAATGTAGCATTTTCAGATAGGCTTTTTTTCACATAGCAATATGCATTTAAGGTTTCTCTGTGTCTTTTCGTACATTGACATCACATTTCTTTTTAGTCAACATATGATATTCCATGTTATGAATATATCACAGTTTATCCATTAACTTATTGAAGCACATCTTGGTTACATGCAACTCTTGGCAATAATGAACAAATCTGCTCTCAACATCCTTGTGCAGGTATTTTTGTGTACAGAACTTTCAACTCAAGTGGGTAAATACCAAGGAAAATGATTGCAGGATCCTATGAGAAGTATATGTTTAACTTTCTAAGACACTGTCAAACTGTCTTTCAAAGTGGCTATACTGCTTTGCATTTCCATCAGAAATGAATGAGTTTTTAGTGCTCCATATCCTTGCCAGCATTTGGTGCTGTCAGTGTTTCATATTGTGGCCATTCCAATAGGTATGTAGTGGTATCTTGTTTTAATTAATGAAAGATATTAATTGCACTCCCCTGGTAACATATGATGTTGAAGATTTTAAATTTTTTATTTGCTATGTGCTAAATTGCCATTTGGCAACAGGTCTGTTGTGTTATTTTGCTTATTGTTAACTTGGGTTGTTTTCTTATTGTTGAGTTTGAAGAGCTCTTTGTATATGTTGAATAACTGTTCTTTATCACATGTATCTTTTGGAAATATTTTCTACCAGTCTGTGACTTGTCTTATTATCCTGATTATATCTTTCACAGGGCAGAATTATTTAATATAATGAAGTCAGTTTTTTAATAATTTTATGGATTATGACTCTGGTGTTGCATGTAAAATGTCATTGCTATACTCTAAGTCATCTAGGTTTTCTCCTATATTACCTTTTAATAGTTTTATAGTTTTATGTTGTACATTTAGGACTATAACTTCTTTTGAGTTAACTTGAGGAAGGATATAATGTCTGTGTCTAGATTCATTTTTTACATGTGGATGTGCATTTTTTTTCAATGCCATTTGTCACAAAGGCCACTTTGCCTCATTTTATTGTTTTTAGTTCCTTCATCAAAGAATAGTTGGCTATATTTATGTCATTTCTGGGTCTATTTCTGGGCTCTCTATCCTATTCCATTGATCTATTTGTCTGTTCTTTTGGCAATGCCACACTGTTTTAATTGCATTTTTACAGTAAGTCTTAAGGTCAGGTGATGTCAGTCCTCAAACTTTATTATTTTCCTTCAATATTGTGTTGGTTATTCTTAGTATTTTACCTTTTCAGATGCATTTTAGTTTGTTGATATCCACAAAATAACTTGTTGGGATTTTTGTTAGGATTGAATCTACAGATCAAGATGAAAGAAAACTGAAGTGATATCTTGACAATACTGAGTTTCCTATCCATGAAAATGAAATATCTCTCTATTTCATTCTTCTTTAATATCTTCCATCAGAGATCTTCTCATGTGACCTTGTACATATTTTGTTCAGTTTATACTAAGTATTTCACTTGTTGTGCTAATGTAAATAGTTTTAGGTTTCTAACTTCAAATTCCAATTGTTCGTTGCTTTTATATTTTAAAAAATCAAGGGAATTTTGTATATTAACCCTGTACCCTGCAACCTTGGCACAATTACTTATGACTTCTAAGAGGTATTTTTGGTCATTTATTCTTTGAGGTTTTTTACATAGAAAAAATCACATAATTTGTGAACAAAGACAGCTGTATTTCTTCTCTCCCAATCTGTACACCTGTTTATTTCCTTTTCTTGTCTTATTGACTAAGCAAATAATTCCACTACAATGTTAAATGGGAGTAGTGAGAGAGAATATCCTTGCCTTGTTCCTAATCTTACTAGATGGAAAGCAACTAATTTCTCACCATTAGGTATGGTTTTAGCAATAGAATTTTCATATTTGTCTCTTATTAGATTGAAAAAGTTCCCATCCGTTTTTAGTTTTCTGAGAGTTTTTTATTATAAATTAGTGATAGATTGTGTTAATTTTCTTCTGCATCTATTGGTATAATCATATTATTTTTCTAGGAGATAAAAGGTAACCACATGTAATTCAAAACTCCCATTTGCTCCAATGTTTACCTCATTCGTTTCTAAAGGTTAAACATGTACTTCACTATTGTATTCAAGATTTTCTTCCTAGCCACAGAAATGAACTCTGTATTACTAGTGCTATTGTTGTTTCATTTGTTCTTGTATAGATAATGACAACTACATGATAATAAACAGCAATTATAGATGTCACCAATTCAAAGGTGCCCTATAATTCCAGAAATATTAACATGTGATAAAATTTTCATATTATAATCAATGACCTGTGATATTAGTGCTTAAAAATCTTCAATTCAATACACAAAGTTTTAAAAATCAATATTGATTAAGAATACATTCTATTAATTTCCTAAGATCATCACCTCTGGAAACAGGTTCAAAATTAACACTATGAGACAAATCTTCACACAGAAATATTCTTAGGACTTAATAAATCCAGAAGCACGACACTTTAATTTGTCACTGAATACCACTAAAATATGTTCAAATGTGAACAAGTATTATAAGTCAGAATGGAACAGCTGATTTGTAAGGGTGATGAAGTGGTAGGCTTGTTTTCACCAATTTTTATTTAATTTTTATATTGTGATGTAGTTACACTAAATAAAACAAATAGTAAAAATATAGGAAAAATTAAAATGTAGAAGGAATAATGGATTTGCCTTTAGTTTTTTTCTATTATTATTATTATTATTATACTTTAAGTTCTGGGATACATGTGCAGCCTTTAGTTTTTCTCTAAAAGCTCTAGGACAGCATGTAGAGAACTATTGAACTCTCCCTTTGGGAGAGGGAAGGAGGATCTCTTCCAGGAAGATTTTTAGAAAAGCTTTTTATAAAGGATTGGTGGGTTGGATCCTGATGATTAGTTTATTTGAATTCATCCTGGGGAATACATATACAATAAATCAAATTTTAGGGAAGTAAAGGTTTGATGCCAACACTGAATCCATTGAAAAACTAATTATTTTGAAAATGACATGCAGAGATAAAGAGAAAAGTCTGCCCACAGGAGTTTGTGAAAATATTGCTGAGTAGACTAATGCAGAGTGCACATAGGTTTGGTGCATGGAATGTCAAATCCTGAGAAACACAAAGAAAATGACACCCACCCCTTGACAAGTGCTTTCCTTTTAGATACAGCAGCCATTCATAGGGATCATCCAAAGCCTGCTATTTAATATTTAAGTGAAAAACTGTCTGAATGTGATGCATAATGCAAAGTCATGTTTCACAAGTAGAGAGTAAACACATTTCAATACCTTGTGTAGCAGAGGATTATGTATGATTCCTATGAAGAAGAAAATGTTTAAGTTCAAGATGATGCTATCCTAAAAGGTATGTACTTACTTTATAGCATGTTTGGCCTATTGTCAAACCTGCTTTCTAATCCTTCTGATCTGCTCCAAAACTATCATGACCCCCAGAATATTTATAAACCATGAAACCTCATCTCTTGCAATACTTTCTGGTAGAAACATGAATACTGATTAGTTTATTAAATATTTAATAGAGGCGTATTACATAATAGTTACTGCAGTAAGCTTTGTGGGAGGAATGATGAGTAAACACCATTAAAACTCTGACAAATGCAATGACATACAATTTTTACGTGATGCCTAGAATGCTATAAGAGTGACTAGAAAGGTAATCTTATCTATTTATGGGCAAGGATATTATTCCATGTAGAAGACACATTCCTGCTGCAATATGAAAGATAACTAGTAGAGGTATGAGAAGAGAGTGTGGGGCACAAGAAATGGCATGTACAAACACATTGGTAGGAAATAGGCAGAAATCGCATGATTAGGGGACAGCAGCAGTTATTTATAGACAGGGAATAGACAGTTTTATAGACAGCTATTTATAGACTTACATACCCAAGTCTTTTCCCTGTATTTTCATTATATTTTCTAATTCCTTAATTTTTCCAGTTTGCCTACTTAACTTTCCTTTTTTCAAAAAGGTCTCATCTATTCTAACTTTTTATTCTTATGAGCAAAAATTATAATCATTTATTAGTAATATAAAAATAAATTCACTGTCATTGTAAATAGTGAGGCTTTTTGTTTATAAACATATTTGGAAAAACATGGAATTTTAAAAGTTAATATTTCAACAAACGTTTCTTCCTGTTACCTATGTATAGCAGCTTTTTTGATATTTATTCTTTGTTGGTTTCTGCTCTAGTAGTGTCGGTGAGAGTAAGGAACATCTTGTACTTCAACACTTATGACTTTAGAGCAGAGTTTCCAAATCGTGTTCTCTGGAATATTATTTCTGTAGTATTTAATAGATTTTTTACAAACATTCCTCTATTTTAATTGTAAATTCCACTAGAGTGGAATTCAGTTTCACTGCAGAGAAGTTATGTGTCCAAATTTATATTAGGAGAAGGAAGATTCTGCTATTGGATCAAATCTCCTAATTCTATTAGCTCATGCTGCCCTGATAGATTAATTTATTTTACCTACCCCTCTAATCCCCTTAGACAGAAATAACAAATATGTTTGCTGTTACTTTTCCTTTTCACCAGCAATCAATCATTGTAGTAATTCTACTCAACATGCTGCTTTAGCCTGGACACCGGCATACTATTGAGGTTGGCAAATGGAAGAAAACCTGTATGTTATCCATACCTACACTGGGTTCTCTGTTTTCCTGTTTACACGTGAAAACATGTGTATACACAAAAATATGTGAATGTGTTTCAATATTACATATTTGACCTTGAAAAATTATTGTTTTCTTAACTGCCCTCACTACCTTGCCTCCCTCCTTGTATCACTCCTTTTCTATTTTTTTAATTAAAAAACCCAAAGAACAAATTTTATTTTAATAGGCCTAATATCTCTTAAAATATTCTGATATCATTTTATATAACTGTCATTTTGGATACAAAGGCATATATCCTATGTGTTCTCATCTCTTCATTTTTAATTTTTAAAAATTTACAAACAATAAAATTTACAATTTGTTGTATACAGTTTTCTCCATGTTGAAAAACACATACAGTCATACATTCACTATGAAAATCAAGATTTAGAACAGTTCCATCATCACCCTCATCAAATTCCTTTCTGTTGTCTGTTCATGGTCAACTCCTCTCACCTCTCTAAATCCCTGTAACTATTGATTTAGCCCCATTCCTAGGGTTTGCATTTTTATAGAATATTATAAAAATGAATTATAAATGTATAGCTCTTTGGCTCTGACTTTTTTCATTCAGAAGAATTTATTAGCAATTTATCTGTGTTTATATATGATATATAATGTATCATATATATCATATATCTGTGTTGATATATATCATATATGATATCATATATATCATATACCTTATATATGGTATCATATATAGCATATACTATATATGGTATCATCTATATCATATACCATATATGTATCATATATATCATATATCTGTGTTGATATATATCATATATGATATCATATATATCATATACCATATATAGGGTATCATATATATCATATACCATATATATGGTATCATATATATCATATACCATATATATGGTATCATATATATCTCATATATATGTGATACGCTGTGTGGTTCTAAATAGCCTTTCCTAATATCTAATTATTTTGATAACTTTTGTGTTTGTCATCTGGGTGATATCTATATCTATATCTATATCTATATATTTCTTACCTTTTGAATGCTGAGAAGTATTCCATCATATGCATGTTTCACAGTTTATTCACCAGCTGAAGGACATTTGGATTGTTTCCAATTTTTGGCAATTATGAGTAATACTACTATAAACAGTGGCATAAAGGTTTTCCTTTCTCTTGGATAAAGGAATAGGGTCGTTTGGTAATATGATAAGGATTAACTTTATAAGAAACTGCTATACTATTTTCCAAAGAGGCTATAGCTTTTTTCATTCCCACTGTAATATGTGTGTGTTACAATTGCTCCACATGCTCAAAAGCACTTGATATTGTCATTTTAATTTTTATGAATAAAATATTTCAGTTAATAGCAATAGTAAAAATTTAAATTTGAAATGAGTAAAATATATATTATCTGGGGGTGGCAGACAATGATTGAATAATTATCAAATTATGAAGAGTTTTCTTCCTGCCAACTGCAGGAATTTGCATGACCTTGATTAGTATCTCAATGCATCACTTGATGACATACTTCGGTCAAATAATATTCTGTGTGGTTTTAAATAGCCTTTCATTATATCTAATCATGTTGATGACTTTTTGTCATCCACTACTTTCTTTAGTTAATTGTCTGGTCAAGTCTTTTCCCCCTAATTCTGTATTAGGTTGCTTGTTTTCTTATTCTTGATCATTTACTTTTTTAGCATAATCTTAATTTCTCTGGATTTACTATACTTAAGGTGGTTCTATATGGTTATTTATGCCTCATATCGGGCTATTGGTGACTAAATAGATGACTTAGCCATAACTGAAGAAGAAGTGATTGTAATGAAACTACCGCCATTCATTTATTATTGATTATCTAAGAATCCTTTTTTTTTTTTTTTTTTGAGACAGAGTCTTGCTCTGTTGCCAGGCTGGAGTGCAGTGGCATGATCTCGGCTCACTGCAAGCTCTGCCTCCTGGTTCATGCCATTCTCCTGCCTTAGCCTCCTGAGTAGCCAGGACTACAGATGCGCGCCACCACGCCCAGCTAATTTTTGTATTTTTAGTAGAGATGGGATTTCACCATTTTGGCCAGGATGGTCTCCATCTCTTGACCTCGTGGTCTGCCCGCTTCAGCCTCCCAAAGTGCTGGGATTACAGGCCTGAGCCACCGTGCCCAGCCTATCTAAGAATTCTTAAAAGGCTACATCTAAAAGAAATAGTAAATCCAATCACACCTTATTTAATAAAGAAGCAAACTCAGCTAAATAGAACTTCAGAAAATTGCTTCAACTAACTGATTTTAAAGGTGCTTTAGAAGCCAACACAAGTATTTAAAATTATATATATACACACACACACATATTTATGTATATATATTATACATACACACGTACACATTTAAATCCATAATCCCCTCAGACCAGCAGTTAAGGGTTATTTACTCTTGAGAGCTTATTTGGAGGTTCTAGTAGGGGAATACAGCTATTGATATACACCCTTGACTAAATACTGGTCCTCTATGGGGGATGGTCGTTCCCTTACCCAGAATGCAACTTCTGGAGGGACACACCTGGAATGGCAAAGGAGGAAGCAGACAGCTGCCTAGCCAGCCAGGTAAGACAAATCAACCCTGGCGATCAATGAGGTGACAGATGTCACAGCCAGATCTCCCTCACATCCAGTTAGGGGTTATTTACTTGTTAGTTGACAAATAGGTCTAACAATTTGTGTTTTTAAGTCTTAATTTACAATCAAGAAATTTGAATTGAGTTAAAGACTGCTAAAGGCAGATTTAATGCTTGTTACAAGAAAAAAATCACTGATAATTCTTCAGAGGGGAAAATAAGGTAGAAGATACAAGAATTCTTTTTTTTTTTTTTTTTTAAAGCAAGCGGTGAGTCCTTTTAGAAATCAATATGTGATATATTCAGTAGTAATATACTATGGACCAATTATACATTTTGCAAATGATCAAAGTTAAAAATTGAAAGTACCATTAGGTTTAATATTCTGTTTAATAGTCTGTATAAATTATCTTGGAGACATTTACACATAATGAAGACATTGTTTTACAGTTAATATATGGTGGTGAGAAGAAACTAAGTCATAGTTCACATTTCTGGAAAAATTTCTTATATGCTACAGCTACTTTTTTGACAATGTCAGATAAACCTATGACTATATTGTAACATAGAAAGCCTTTCTGCTGCATTGGAATAATTTTCCTGCTACAAAAAGAGAATGATATTTAAGAAAATTGAGAAACTAACTTTGAAGTAAAGAAATGTGTTAAAACAACAACACAGCAAAAATTTCTTATTGTGGAATAAAATAGCACACGTTTATGTGTAAGCAGAGATTTAAATAAACATATTTTGGAAATGGCCAAGATATCTCGCACATCTTCACTTTTGCAAATCATTTGCAATTACTTATTTGCATGTCTTAGAATTGTGATATGCTTCCATTCGAATGCTCTGTTATCTTACATTCTAGTCCTAGGATATATGATTAATGCTTTATTGTTAATCATAGCTCAGTCCTACTCACACTGTGCAGTTCTTTGCCATTTGCCAAAATACAGACATTTTTGTTGTATTTTTTTGAATGAGTTGATTTTATCAAATTATTCTTTCTGTATTTTTTCTGGTTCCAAGTTGTTGTTTCCATTTACATAGCATTGTACCCTTCTGTTTAATTTCCTAACTTGGTAAGAGAGCTAGATAGTATTTCAAAAAGGAACTTGAGACTTTGATTTAGAAATTAGAATTCCAAATAAATCACAATGCCCCCACTTTTATAATTAGCAAATATTTCAGATATCTACATGTTTTATTTCTTGTTATAAATTATCTTCTTATTTTAAAGGAAGAAATTCTTAAACTCCAGTGAGTTCCCTTAAGAGTGACAGAAATTGATATGTCTCTCACAAATCACGAACACATCTGAATAAAGAAGACCTCTTGGTTAATAGAAGTAATTTGAATTCATTGCACTTTTGAGATGAATGCAGTATATGGCTTTTTATTGGCAGGTGATTAATCAATATATATATAACATTGTGAAGAATTTCTTCCTGTCAAAAGCTTCTGAGTGGCATGACCCTGATTTATATCATGTTGTACTAACTTAATTCAAGTAATTTACTTTCTTGGGTTAAATACATTATTTCAGTGGAAGTAAGTATTCAAATGAGCAAGAGAAGTTTCAGAGTTAAATATCGTATATTCAGTCCCAAACCTGAATTCAGCACTGCATGCCTGGGTAATTGTTGGCACTTTATAGCAAAACACTTAGCTGAGATCAATTGTAGCTTTTTCAGTAAAATCCCAGAGCTCATCTTTAGGAAGAACATGTGGTTAAAGCAAAGGGGGAGGGGATGAGGAATGGTAAAAATTGCTTAGCTGAGTCTGACATTTTACCTTTTAAATATTAATTATACTGTGGGCTTCTTCCTATTTACATACCTAAGTGTTTGCTTGGGACATAAATGCTACTAAATTGTCTTGAGAAAGCCATAGAGCAGCTTTGTTAGATAAAACTTCTTGCAGCTGGTAATTTTTGGCAATTAATATTATGAATGCTAATGCAATGGGGAATAGAGAAGGTGCTTCCAAGATGCCACTTATCTCTGTAAAACGAAAGAAAATGTCACAAGTGGTGAGCCTGCTGAGAGTATTACTTCTGGGAAGGAAATAGATGGCAAATGTTAAAATTATCATATTTATGGACAGGCTAGAATTTAGGACCAGATTATCTAATAAATAGACTAGTAAATAGGGTATATTGTAAATATTTTTAAATGCTTGTTTTGATTGCTTATTATAAGTTATAGCCTTTTTTAAGAAAAAAATTATATGAGCATATACCTGGCCTGATGCAACAACTGAAATCAGATTCACATAAATCAACTGATTGGATTATCTTAATAATTGGTGAGATAATTAGGGGCAGTTCCATTGATGCTTAGGATCAATATTTGAGATAAATATTAAAATGAAATATTTACTAGGATTAAGGTTATGTTGATACAGAAAAAATGTAAAAAATCTCAAATTATGAGGAAAAAACTCATCTTAGCTATAGGAATCTATTACTAAGATGTTAGAATTGCCAGCATACACTTCCAAAGTAGTTACATTCTCTTACACTTTCCAAATAAATTTAAAAACCTGTAGTTATACTATCAGTGCTCATTAGGCTATGTAATTTAAACCAGACTAACTCTTCACTGGAAATAATCCAGGGGAAGGTAGCAATACAGGCATTATTAACTTACGAGTTATTTACAAATCAGAAATGAAAATATATTCTCCTTTTGCACATTTTTTGTTTATGATTTAAACTTCAGTTTATGCTATTTTCTCTGAGATTTCACATTTCCAGGTAAATTAATTTTATACGATCTTAGGAAATACATGGCTTTAATATCCTGCATTGCATCTTTAACTCAGGTATAAGCTTGAATTATATTACTATGAGAAGTAGTATTTTGGTCAGTAAAGTAGAAGCTCTTCTTTTTATGTGGGATGTTCAAATGTGGAGGTAAGAGTGAAGTTATTTTATTTAGCTATTTTACTATGCTCATTTGTAAGTGAAGATATCATGATGAGAGAGATGTTGCTGACATAAAATAAGCATCCCTAATTTTGTGTGACAGTCTAAATCTCTGGTTTCAGTAATCATATCCCATATGCCCACAAGCATATTCACAAGGGACATGCTATGTATACTAATTTTTTGTCTGTTAAACATGGTCACAATTTTAAAAACATGAGAAAAGTGATAAATCAAGAAAATATTTGTTTTCTCTTTAATTCATTAAACATCTGTTTTATACTTTCAGGTCTGTAAAATAAAGTATTAAAATATGCTCTTCTCAAAGAAGCTACGTAATTTTTTTCAGAAATAAATTTGTATATATACAAAAAATTAAATTTAAATGAGAGTGGTCATCCAAAAAGATAAATACAAGTCAGCATACACTAGAGTCAATTTTAATAGTATATAGGGAAAAATTCCCAGAATTATTTCTACCTAGGTAACATTAGGCACTTATATTGCAAGTTTGATAATATGCTCCTGCTTGAAATTCATTTGGAAGTCAGAAAAGAAAAAAAAAACTAACAAAAAAATATTCAGAATTATAGTAAAATTTTCATATATATATAAATGTTTATTGTGAGGTTATTTATAATAACAAATGGTTTAAAAACAACTCTAAGGGAATGAATTAAATGTAAACTGGAATGCCATGAAAGAATAAAATGTATATTTAGAATACTTTGCATGGCAAACTGTTCATATAACATTGCTAGGTGAACAAAGCAGGTTGCAAAATACATGATATTGACTCTATAAAAAGTAGACACAGTGAAAAACATTAACGGGACAACTAAAAGTTATTTCCAAATGAAAAGAATCCCAATGGTTTAAAACAAATCTTTCTACCTCCTAGTATTATCCAGCTTATGTATAGTTACTCATGGGTTGAACCAGAAAAACAATATGTATTGAAAGAGAGACAACAAGAGAAGGGAGAGAGAAAGAGAGTCAATCCATAATGGATAATGAAACATTTCAGGGCATAAACACATTGATTTAATACAATGATAATTAAGAGGGAAAATTAATAATTAATAATTTGTATTATATTGGAACTAGATATGAGAAAATAGAGCCTTCACTACTTGATAAAAGGTGAAAGAGGAAAATGGGAGCAACAAGAAAATTATGTCTTGTAAAGGGACAGCAGGCTGTTGAAGTACTTTATTATTTTCCAATAAGGAAGATTCTTTCTGATAAAATTATTACATATTAAATTTTATCCTTAGGGGGAAATTTGTGGTGACTGGAATATGAGAAGTAGCCTTATAAAGTAGTAAAAACTTGAGAAATTATGTTAGAACTTGAAGGCTTTATAAGAACTTAACTGGGAGTTTTCAAACATGACTCCATTGTAGAATCACCTAAGGAATTTCTAAAGTGCCCATCCCAGTCTCCTTGCTGAGATCCTAATTTAACTTCTATGTGGTTGTGTCCAAGGATGGATATTTTGAAATGACTCTTAAGTAATCAAAATAATACAGACTGGTTTGAGAATGGCTGATGAGAACATTCTATCATAAATTGGGATTAATTAACATAATAATCCTGAATGGATGAGAGCTGGAATTTAACCAAATATGCATGAAGACCCGATCTTGTTTGTAGAGTAAGTGGGTGGTTTCATGAAAATTATATTCTAACCTTAATTGGTAGTTGTGAAGAATTTGAGTAAAATGTCACTAGTCATAGTGAAATTTCAGGGTATCAGGCTAGAATTAAGATTGAGAGAGAGAAAGAAGACATAGCCTAAATTTTGTGTAATTTTAAAAAGGTAACAGAGCTAGGTAGCAATGAGAGTGATTGTCTCCTAATTAGATGACTTTCTTATTAAGGGAAGTTTTAGGAATAGACAACATGAATAACCAGGTAATTGGATTATGTCAGAATATTTTCTGATATTTGGTGAGGAGTGGGCAGGGGGATTTTATAACATTAACTCCGTTAAAATTCCATGTTAAATTAATATCATTTTATACTCCAAGATTAAAAGGATAGTGGAAAATTATAAAGAAAAAAAGAATTGAGAGCATTGAAGAGGTTTAGTATTAACAGTTTTCTTCGTCTCCCCCACTTTGTGAATGTCTACTGCATACAGTGCCTTGTAAAAATATACACTTAATATACTCCAGCAGCAAATCTTTCTATCTTCAGAACAACATGTGATCACGAGTCAGATGAATTTAGAGGGAAAATCATGACTAAAGATTCAGATATGTTGAATTTAAAGTGAACTCACTTTAAATTTTGTATATTCAAGGATGTTTGTATATTCAAGAATGACTAATCTGAATACAATTTGAAACCTGAGATATGCTATTAGGGAAATAAATTTTGATGAGAGATGCTGTGGAGTTGGTAAAAGCAGTAAACCAATGTTGCACTCAGTAAGAAGAGTGCAGAACATGAGGGAAGTGAACAGAATAGCTGGATCCTTCAGATATATGATTAAAATACATGTGCCAAGAATTGATGGAAGGTCTTGATTTTATGAGGCATCAAGAAGACAACATGTCCTTTCCATTATTTCATTCCCTTCACTCTGCTCTATAAACAAACAGGCAAGTATCAGGCAGATGCCATGAATGAATGACAAGGCTATGAATCACTTACATCACTTGCATTGTAGTGAAATGAGAGGCAATAAGCTAGATAGAAAGCCTGTTGAGGGTTTGGCACATTTATCTTGCATTGCATAGAAATCTATTAAGTACTTAATAAGTGTTTGAAAATAAAAAATTTAATTCTAACAGCATAATATGGACTCTTGATTTTGAAAAAAACAATGAGTTATATATCTCTTTATTTTTAACATCGCCTAAACATCTACATAAAAATGAGATCTCAGAGAGAGTAAACTTAGAAGATACCCAACTTTTCCAGGAAATGCAAGAAAAATTTTCAGTCCTAAATCTTAGTGCTGAATATAAAGGTTAAATTATCCCTAAGAATCTGTTACCCTAATCTGGCCTTCAGAATGATTAGCAGAGAAAATTCATATTACCTGTGTAGTTCCAAACACCTCAAACTCAGAATTTAAACAAGCCATGAGTATAGCGCCCAGTTTCATGGCAGAAGCAAACAGAACCCTTCCAGAAGGAAAAGGCAACAGGTTGAATGAGACAATTAAAAGGGACTGTACACAAGAGGCACAACAGTTAAATATAAGGCTAAAGAAATGTTGAAAGTAAAAAGAAAATTAAAATGAATTTATTAGAATTAATAAAATTACTAAAAATTAAAATTATAGACCAGAGAGACATTAGGCAAAAGGGAGCTGGCATTGCTATGCTAATTTTAATATAAAATATATTTGAAGACATAAAACTTTGTTGAAGTAATGAGAGTCAATTTGTGATTATAAACATTTCAATCCACTAGGAAGATATAAGTTTTAAATTTGTAGAAATCTAACAATATTGCCACAAAATGAATTAAAACGTGACAAGACTGCAGAGAAAAAAGAGACTAATCTAACATCCTATTTAGAGATGTTACATACATATTTTAATAATTGATAGATCAAGTAGGAAAAAATCACTTATAAAATATGGAAACCCCAATAATAGTCACTTGGAGAATTCTATGCCCTATTTTATTTACATAAATAACATAAATAATATATTTTGATATTAACATCTCATTTGCAAATATTCTTTCTCTCTATATATAGTCTGTGTTTCCTGCAATTGAAAAATTTCCTAAGACTTTCAAGGAAGAAAATACTAAACTAGGTATCCAAAGAATATATTGGGCATGTGCTAGAAGGGAAAAATTAGGCTTTTGCCAACTGAGAATCTTTTGTTTCTGAATCCTAGACCCTTAGTCCCAGGGCAGAAGAGTAGCATATTAGATGAACATTATTAAATGCTTTCAGGTGTAGTCAAAAATTCATTTTGAAAGCTTTGAAATGAAATTGAAGAGAATTCTGATGACGTTTGTTCTACATTTGACATGGCTGCTTCAAAGTATTGCAAGATATTGAAATTTGATGGCCTGTAAAAATAGCTAAGCTACATCTTTTTATTTCTTTTTAACCGAACAAAGTTGGCTTTTCCTCCCCTCAGAATTTACCTTTCTATATTTGTGGTTATGAAATTATGTGAATTAATATTTTGATGTGTGTGTGTCTGTCTCAGTGTATTATTTTATGGTGTCATCTCTATTTTTTAAGTAAGAGATTTTCTCATTTATGATTAATTGGGGCATGGACAATTAAGAACCCTCCCTTTTAAAAAAATCTCCTTTTTTTTTTTTTTTTTTTTTTTTGCCTTTTTCTTCCTTCTTGAGTGCTTGGGCCTTGCTCACACTGCTTCTGTGACTCTTAGCAAATGACGCTTAGTGATATGTTATTGCATTCATGGCTTCCAAGTCTATACTTGCAATTCCTTTAGCATATAAAAAGTGCCTCACCTGTTCTAATATACTGAGATTCTCATATCATTCTCCACAAATATTAAAGATTCAAGGAATGCTATATTGGAGGTATATGAATGTATACATAAAAGGTTAACTAACTAGAATATAAGTCCCATTAGCTTAGTAAATGCAATTATTTGATCCAAGACATCTTTATTTTTCTACTCCACTGTCTGTCTTCCTAGAGCCCAAGCCAGTGCTAAGGATGAGGCCTGAAGCCATGTGACTCTCTGATGCAAGCACTGTGGGAATTCATTCAAGAAAGTTCTTTCTTGGGCATTAAAATCAGATGTAATGGTTAAAAGGAACTAGTGGTATCATTTGCAGAGTTATAAAAGCAGTATAAACAATGTGCAAGCACTTCAGAAAGAAGAACGAGGGAACAAAATAGGTTTTAAAAAAAAATAAAGAAAAAAAGTCCTTTTAAATTCTTTTATGTTGTGGTTAATTATAATTGAGTGATTTTTTCTACTTAAAAATCTTTCCTTTTAAAAAACGTTCACTCTGGTATAACTGCAACCTTATAAAATTAATCTGTGTTTTTCATTTTCATCACAATGTCTTTTCTAATAGGTGAGTTCATCACATAATGGGCTATACCAATACCAACATCCTGAAACAACCCTGGATACCCTTTTCTCTAAACAGCACACTTTCACCTGAAGACAACACACACACACACACACACACATGCACACACACAACTTTTACTAAATTTTGCCCTATAAACATTTCAAATTGTATTTTGGCTGAAAGTAAGTAACATTACCTAGAGATCTCAAAATATATCAAGTTTCACACAAAATGAGTACATTCGGTATATTAATACATACCGAATACATGTAAAAATATCTACATGCAGATTTTGTAAAGGCACACACATACAATTGTGCCATAAATTACATTCACTTAACACAATGGAGTGTCATAAGTAGGAGGAGCAAACAATACCTTATTTTGTGGGTTCTACAGGAGGAGTTCCCAAATGTTTGACTGTGTATGATTTAGCATAACAAAAAATCTATGACAGTTCCACAATATTTTTTCTCAGCATGAGTTTCCTACATAAAGAAGCATAGATATCGATTCTTACGCAAAGGATTTGGTGGTTGAATGATGCCAGATGAAACCTGTAAGAGGATGAAGGAAGTGGGAAAAGGAATGAAGCCAAGCAGAAGTTTGGGTTCAACTGAAGGCCATAGAGAACTCTGGGAAATAAATACCACCACAAAGTTGTCACACCTTGAGACAAAGGTCAGCCGTTTGTACTTCCAACTCAATCAGCCATTAGCTATTGCTGCCTCTCATGAGAGAACATAAATTCCTAGGCATTTCTTGGCAAAGAAGCTCCTCTGGGTGCTGGGTCATTCTCAGAAGGGGAAACTGTGAGCCATTAGCAGCTAACACTCTCAGAACTTGAGGGTACACTGCTCCATTAGAGGGCATCTGTGCAGAGCACCAGCAGTGTCTGCTACACCCACACATTCTTCCTTTTCAATGTGTGTGTATCGGTAGCAGCCCTTGGAAGGGGAAATGCAAATGCTACCTGGGAAAGTGCCATACTAATCAAAATTATATCTTTTTATTGTTGGTCATGTTGTAAAATAATCTATTAATAGCAAGTTCACTAACTAGGAAATGGGAACTAGGATAAACCAATGTAATACTTTATCTTGTAATTAAATGTAATACACTCTGGAGGTATATTCCTGGACTCCTTAGAGCTCCTTTTCTAACAAGACAGTAACAGCTCAAATCCTTGATCTTGAAATGGAGATAGAAAGACCTAAAGTGGCAACATCAAGTCGTCCAGGGGGCTAGACCTACTGAACTGCCAAAGGAATGAGAGCTACACATGGGAGATCATTCTCAAATTCTCCTGTGTCATCTTTAGGACCTTGCAATACGCTGCATCAAACACATTTAAGAAGGATCAAAACATTTAATTTAATGTATTCTTGTGGAATCAAAAGTTAAAATATAGACAGTATTTAAATTTATAATGTGACCCTCGTTAATTTTCCACTATTCCCATACTGAAAGCAAACTCTACCATAGATTAAAAAGCACTCCTATTTTTATTATCCTGACATCTTTGCCTGAAGTCTTTGGAAGACTATTATTTCTACAGGCTTGTACACGTGGTAGTTTGTCTTCTGAGCTGTCTTGTAATTTTTGATGGTTAGTTCATTTTTTCTTGGGATTTTTTTCTATTAAAATTTTTTAGAGCTTTGTTGAATATGTTCTAGAATAGATTAGCATTTACTTCTCCTGGGCACTGAGGAGCAATTTTCTGCTTAAGATTTACTGTGGAACACAATTCTACATGGGAGCCTACTTGTAGTGAAAATTTTGTCTTGATAGTTTTTTTTTTTTTCCTTTCTTCTACCCAATGTTAAAACCTAAAAGTTTCCATGCTGAAAAAATAAAACAGGGGATTGTTTTATTCTAGTTCTAGTTCATGCTGAACAAAATTAGGGAGTTAGCTTTGTGTAGAGTAACTCTATTAGAGTGGGTCCTAATTTTGTGTCTGTTTCAATGGGTCCTGCATGACCAAGAAAAAAAAAGTTAAAGGCCAGAGAATAAAATATATTTTCAGCTAGTCAAAAACTTCAACTCCACCTCCTTGAATTGTTGTTTTAGCTTGATTTCTATCCTTGAGTATTTCCCTTAGTTTGTGGACAATACAATGGTCATAAATATATAACTAAATATATATTGTATGTATTTGTATAATATATGAATATATACTTATTTATCTATACTTTATATAATTGTGAATATAAAATGATGATAGGGAGAGAGAGATGGATGAATAATAAAGAGTTACGTGCATGTTTTACAAAACCTTGAATATAAGGTGTAGTTTATACTCTTCATGTAATTGATACTAATATATCAGTTACTTCAACCGCACCAATTATATTCACCAATCTTTTTTTTTATATTTTGGTCTACTAGTTTTATTAATGTTTAAGAGATGAGTATTTAAATATCTCCCAAAACAGCCTATAATTTTTAATATACGTATTCAGATATATATGGTACTATTGTATTACAAGTGTTCATTATATTAAAAATTAATAAAAGAAAAAAGGTTTTTTTGATTTTATTATTGTTGTTAATTAGGCAACAGACTTTTCTTGTTGCATAGTAACTGGAACATATATGCATATATACACATTACGTCCATCTGCTGTCTTCTTTGCATTCATTCGATCTAGAGCAATGGGAGATTAGCTCTGCATGTGAATTTCTTAATGGGACTATGGTTTTCAGGTCAGCTTACTATTCTCTTGTGCCTTTGCTTGTTTTCTATTTATTTACTTTCAAAATTCCAAATGCTGATTATTAACTGAAACTATACCAGTTATTTGAACTTATTACATTTTTTCTTTATTTTTTTCTTTGAATTCTAAGAAAGTATTCCAAAATTGTCCTTTATAACATGTGCATTTGCTATTACATTATTTGCATATAATTTTTTAAAATTATGATAAAGTCAGTTAAAGTTGTGGAGTATTACAAGGTAACGACTAGTATACAATAACTAGTTTAGAAAAATACTACAAACACAGATTTAAGCTGTTTTGCATATACTCTATTTACTTCCCAATCCTAGATTATCTAATATATTAAATTTATTTATCATTGATCATTTTGTTTTTTTATAAATTCCACATCTGTTGGTGAAAATATCTTTAATTTTACTTCATTCCCAAATGATCATTTACTTTAATACATAGTCCAAAACTTATAGTTATTATTTCTCAGAACTTTAAAGAAAGGACCTTACCATATTCAGGTTTCTCTTAATGTTCATGAGCAATTTACTGTCAAAATAACTGTGGTTCATTGACTGATAATCTGCTTTTTCTCTTTGATCTTTCTAAAGTTATTTTCTTGATTTTGCTGTTTTTCATCTCTTCAGTTTTGTTCAATATTCTATTACATCTGTGTATTGAATTTTTATATAACCATGAGTTCATTTTTTGAACTTCTATTTTGTTCTTTAAAAATATCCTGGAGCACTTTTATAATCTTTTGATCTTTGACTGAATTTTTAGTCCTTAAATTATATCTACATTTATGTATACTCATGTTATATTCTGTAGTTGTAAATTCCGTATTTGAAGTTGTTGGAATTTAATTCTATTTGCCATTTCTGCTACCTTTTCATAATGGTGGCTTTCCACATCTATGTATTAGTTTTTGTGCTTACTTGTCTAAACCTGTGGACATTCTGAGGGGTATCAGGTAAAAATACTTTTAGGGAAAGAATTCGCATTTGTTTCTGTGAGATGCCTCATGACACTTGCAAATAAAGACAATTTTAGATTAAATTTTTACATGGTGGTTTCAGTGACCACACAGATTATATAAAATTTAAAATTGAAATTTATATAAAGACAGAGTATAACTACACATTTTCAGATTGGTATATTTTTGTGTTAGGAGGAGGGGGCATTTTTAGTAATCAGAACTGAGACAATGTCTAATAGGATATTTTGCAATCTCCCATTGCTAGAAGGTATGTTAGGTTTCTTTTACTCAAGCCAGTTTCCAGAATAAAATCTTACAGAAGTATCAGCTAAAATAGTTATAACTGTAAATATAGATCAATCTGATAAACATTAAATTTATATTTTAAGTAGCTTTTATGGCTGCTGTAACAAATTATCATAAACCTAGTGGCTTAAGACAACATGAATTTATTATCATACAGTTCTAGAATTCAGAAGTCTGAAACTGGTTTCATTGGTCTCAAAGCAAGGTGTTGAAAGAAGGCATTCATGTATGGAGGCTCTAGGGGATAATTGTTTTTCTACTTTCTAGCTCCTAGGGCCCCTCAATCTTTTGGCTCTTCCCTCTTGAAAGCCAGGAATGGCAGATTGTGTCTTCACATCTCCCCTATCTTGCTCTGTCATCACAACCTCTCTGATACTGACTCACCTGCCTCCTTCCTATAAGGACTATTGTGATTACAATGGACCCATCTGGATATTACAGAATACTATCTTGTACCAAGTTCAGCTGATTCCTTTAAGGTAAACTTAATTCCATCTACCCACTTTATTCTTTTTAGTCAAGTGACCTTACATAGCCACAGGTTTGGGAATTAGGACATGAACATAGTAGGGGGGGGGCATTATTATGCATAACACAGTATTTATGATGAAAACAACTAAAAATAATTTTCTTGCACAGTTGTACATGACTAACTTGTAACTATTCTGTCTGAAGAATTAGTGCTTTTTAATGTTAAAAATTCTGGTCATAGTTTTCATCTGCTGCATCATAGTGACTTTCTATTCATTAAAGTGTATTATATTATATAAATGAACAAATAAGATGACCCCAAGTAAATCAGATTTATTTTTCTAGTGTTGATTGCTTTAATACCTAACTATGGCAGTGTACTGGCAGGATAATGTACGTATTAGTCAAACTATTGCACACATTTTGAAAAATTAACAAAGCATACGGTAAAACTTCTCTGCTAAAAAATTTAGAATTTCATACTTATAATAAATCATATGCTAATAGCCAATTTAATCTGCTGTATTATGCAACTATACCACTTTTTATCAGAAGAATCAGTAAGAAGTAATAATAAGTGATGTAAAATCAAGAATTCTTTTCAGAGCTTTGTCCTTGAAATGAGCTTCAGTTTCCTTATTTTCAAAGGCCAAAGTATTTGTATATCTGAATCCAGAATCTGGAATACAATTTCTTCTCCCAGTTCTACTGTAAGCATCTCAATTCCTGTCACCATAAAGTACAATAACCTCTAACTGTTCACCCATCTCCCATCATTATCTCCTACCTTCTTTTCAACACAATAGCCCACATTATCCTCTAGAAATGCAAGTCAGTTGCATATAATTCCTCTGTTTCAAATTTTCCAAAGATTCCAATATTTCAGGAAAAGACAAGCCAGACTGTTTAGAGCAACATGATGTTTCTTCCATTTTCTACTTCTCTGACCTTGCCCCTTAACTCTTCTCTCAATCCAATCCACAAACACTGCCTTGGTTACTATTCTTCATACACACCAGACATATTCCTATTTTAGGAAAGGCCAAATACAGTTAATGAGAAGCAAAGTCAAAATTAAAATTAATCTGCTCAATGATAAAAGAAGTATATTAAATTGCCTCATTTTTGCCTCGATTGTCCTCCCAACCTGCCCCTGCTTGATCTATTTAAGAAAAATGTATAATATACTGATTCTGAATCCGTGGCCTGCATTCTTCCTATCCCTCATATCTGTGACCATTTGATACCTACACAGGACCATCCAGGCCAGAAGTAGAAAAGTTTGAAGAGCTCTAGACTACCTCTTCGCATGTCAGCATCAAACTCCCTTTCTTGTATTCTTGTTCCAACTTTGTATCCTAGATCTCCTAAGTGGGATTCTGCCTTATTTCTAATAATCTCTTATGCCCCAGTTTTGCCTATTGGATTCTAATTTTGGTGTCGCACCCCCCGTTCTGAGGAGTGACCTCCTTCTTGCTTATTGTAACTGAGTAACTTAAGTCCTGCTCTGAGTTGTGATCACTAGAATAGAACCAAGCTTTCTTGCTAGTGAACTTTGTGAATGTCTTTCTCTTCTGTTTTACTTTCTCTTGGACCATCCATTCCTTTGAGGGACCTTCCCATAATGCTGCCACACATTTTAGATTGTCATCTGCTGGCTGGGCAAGGCTCCTCTCAGCTCCCATAAGTTTTTCATGTCATTCACATCCTCTCTCTTCAGTAGACAGGTCCAGTTTCTTACTTGACTCATCTTCATCTGTTTCCTTCTACTGGAATTATTGAGGCCATTCATATCAGTTTTTTCTTTCAATAAGTGCAACAAAACAGGAAAAGCTGCCACTGTTTTTCAGATTCTAAAATGTGTTGGCTGACTTTTTAAAAAATAATTTAAAATGTGCTGGCTATTTTTTGTGACATTTTTAAATCTCCACTTTCAAAATATGTTGTTAGGGCATGATGCATATTATACATTTTGCAGAAATTGTGTTAAGATATAGGACTGTGTTTTTATATCAGTAGAATGCACAAAGGATGCAGGTTTTTAGGTTACCCCCTTTGTTATATGGTATTTCCTGAAAAGATCATCAATTGAGTCACCACCTTTCATACAATTAATATGTCTTAAAATTGTCTTGGCAATGCGGGCTTTTTTTTAGTTCCATATGAACTTTAAAGCAGTTTTTTCCAATTCTGTGAAGAAAGTCATTAGTAGCTTGATGGGGATGGCATTGAATCTATAAATTACCTTGGGCAGTATGGCCATTTTCACGATATTGATTCTTCTTATCCATGAGCATGAAATGTTCTTCTATTTGTTTGTGTCCTCTTTTATTTCACTGAGCAGTGGTTTGTAGTTCTCCTTGAAGAGGTCCTTTACATCCCTTGTAAGTTGGATTCCTAGGTATTTTATTCTCTTTGAAGCAATTGTGAATGGGAGTTCATTCATGATTTGGCTCTCTGTTTGTCTGTTACTGGTGTATAAGAATGCTTGTGATTTTTGCACATCAATTTTGTATCCTGAGACTTTGCTGTAGTTGCTTATCAGCTTAAGGAGATTTGGGGCTGAGACAATGGGGTTTTCTAAATATGCAATCATGTCATCTGCAAACAGGGACGATTTGACTTCTTCTTTTCCTAACCGACTACCTTTTATTTCTTTCTCTTGCCTGATTGCCCTAGCCAGAACTTCCAACACTATGTTGAATAGGAGTGGTGAGAGAGGGCATCCCTGTCTTGTGCCAGTTTTCAGAGGGAATGCTTCCAGTTTTTGCCCATTCAGTATGATATTGGCTGTGGGTTTGTCATAAATGGCTCTTATTATTTTCAGATACGTTCCATCAATACCGAATTTATTGAGCATTTTTAGCATGAAGGGCTGTTGAATTTTGTCAAAGGTCTTTTCTGCATCTATTGAGATAATCATGTGGTTTTTTTCTTTGGTTCTGTTTATATGCTGGATTATGTTTATCGGAACCAAAAAAGAGCCCGCATTGCCAAGACGATCCTAAGTCAAAAGAACAAAGCTGGAAGCATCACACTACCTGACTTCAAACTATACTACAAGGCTACAGTAACCAAAACAGCATGGTACGGGTACCAAAACAGAGATATAGACCAATGGAACAGAACAGAGTCTTCAGAAATACTACCATACATCTACAGCCATCTGATCTTTGACAAACCTGACAAAAACAAGAAATGGGGAAAGGATTCCCTATTTAATAAATGGTGCTGGAAAAATTGGCTAGCCATAAGTAGAAAGCTGAAACTGGCTTCTTTCCTTACTCCTTATATGAAAATTAATTCAAGATGGATTAGAGACTTAAATGTTAGACCTAATACCATAAAAACCCTAGAAGAAAACCTAGGTAATACCATTCAGGACATAGGCATGGGCAAGGACCTCATATCTAAAACACCAAAAGCAATGGCAACAAAAGCTAAAATTGGCAAATGGGATCTAATTAAACTAAAGAGCTTCTGCACAGCAAAAGAAACTACCATCAGAGTGGACAGGCAACCTACAGAATGGGAGAAAATTTTTGCAATCTACTCATCTGACAAAGGGCTAATATACAGAATCTACAAAGAACTCAAAACAAATTTACAAGAAAAAAACAAACAACCCCATCAAAAGGTGGGCAAAGGATATGAACAGACAGTTCTCAAAAGAAGACATGCACACAGCCAACAGACACATGAAAAAATGCTCGTCATCACTGGCCATCAGAGAAATGCAAATCAAAACCACAATGAGATACCATCTCACACAAGTTAGAATGGCAATCATTAAAAAGTCAGGAAACAACAGGTGGTGGAGAGGATGTGGAGAAATAGGAACACTTTTACACTGTTGGTGGGATTGTAAACTAGTTCAAACATTGTGGAAAACAGTATAGCGATTCCACAAGGATCTAGAACTAGAAATACCATATGACCCAGCCATCCCATTACTGGGTATATGCCCAAAGGATTATAAATCATGCTGCTATAAAGACACATGCACACGTATGTTTATTGTGGCACTATTCACAATAGCAAAGATTTGGAATCAACCTAAATGTCCATCAGTGATGGACTGGATTAAGAAAATGTGGCACATATACACCGTGGAATACTATGCAGCCATAAAAAAGGATGAGTTTGTGTCCTTTGTAAGGACATGGATGCAGCTGGAAACCATCTTTCTCAGCAAACTATCGCAAGAACAGAAAACCAAACACCGCATGTTCTCACTCATAGGCAGGAATTGAGCAATGAGATCACTTGGACTCGGGAAGGGGAACATCACACACCGGGGCCTATTATGGGGAGGGGGGAGCGGGGAGGGATGGCACTGGGAGTTATACCTGATGTAAATGACGAGTTGATGGGTGCTGACGAGTTGATGGGTGCAGCACACCAACATGGCACAAGTATACATATGTAACAAACCTGCACGTTGTGCACATGTACCCTAGAACTTAAAGTATAATTTAAAAAAATACGTCTTAAAGTAGAAAGTGGTAATAATAAGAAAGACCAATAAATGAATAAAAAATATATGTTATTGCAAAGTACGTCTTTGAATGTGCATGTGTGCCTGTAGTAATAAGACCATATCTCTCCATTGCCCATTGAATGTCAGAGCAAGTGTTTATTTAAGTGTCATTATTCTTAGATATTGCCACTACATGAAAATGGGGTTTTAAAAGTATACATGAATCATTTTACATAAGGAATAATCATACATATATTTTGCTTCCAATAATACCACCATATACTCACTAATCAAGAGTACAATATATTAAGCATGATAACGTTGTATTTTTATGCAAAGAAAACCCACGTGTGTCTATGCCAGCTTTTATTGCTACTCCAAACCCTTTGTCTGGATGAGAAAACTTAAGTTTGGTTAATAATCCAAGTAGGGTGTTCCATAGATATTTATTTATTTTAAAGTTATTTATTGGATGCTTATAATATTCTACTCACTGAAGATAGAGTACTAATCATCCAAGATAAACATCTCTGCTCTCCTGGAATTTTTATGAGTAGAATAGTGGAAAAAGGACTGAGAATGTCTGTGTTTTAGAACTGCTTCTTCTACTTACTAGCTGTGCGCCCATGGCTAGAACACCTGTATTACCTCAGCAAACACTGATATAAACATGTTGAACCCTATGCTTCTGTCAGTGCTTCATTTTAGTCTCTCTGTCTATGAAGACTTTATTTTATCTTATTGCTAACAGAGTTTATTGACATGGCAGGATAGATTATCATAATAGCAAATTTTACACACTACATAATCTGCCACTAGAAAAGTCTGTTCCTGACACTGATACAAGTTTGAAAATTCTAGGGAAGAGAATCATTGGCCTGGCTGAAGTCAAGTGCCAATGCCTAGGCTAATAAAACACAACCAGGGGTAGGTACATGCAAAAATATGTCATTCTTCATGGTGGTTATGTGAATGGGATGGAAAGAGGGAAGTCCTAAGGGATTGAGGTCCCAGGTAGACAATCCAAAGATATGTCTACTATAAAGAATAAAGGGTATAGTAGAGAAATATAAGCACAATTTAACCTGTCTTGCTCTTCCTAATGAAATATTGTGAGAAAAAATGAGTTCCAATTAATACACAATAAACTAAATTCATTTGAGCTTATTTAGATGTTGTTTGTATGCACTCCTGAAGAGATACAAGAATTACATTCTATAGTAAAGGCTAAGGATGTATGTGATTCCTTGTAATGAAACCTATCATAGCCTATAGAGCATTATGAGAAGCAGTGAAGATGTGATTACTCTCAGTCATTGGGAAAGACTATCCTCCAGTATTTCTCACATTCAAATTTACAGGCAACCTGGAAATAAAACAATAGATACAGTAAATGGCATCTATTTATATTCAGGCAAACTATTGTTAATATAGATTTATTTTAAGTGTTGCACACTTTACAGAACAGCACTAGAGATTTATCTTTAACACATTTTATATCCTCAAGGGAAAAATTGATCAAGTCTTTATAAAAGACTTTTTACTGTATCCTAGTAAAGAATTTTAATGTCTTCCATTCTGATATTATTAGTTACCATAATAATCACAGCCTTTCAATTTTACCATTAAAATACTTTCTGCTTTCCTCTCATGTTTGTCTGAAAGATTTTTACAAGTTATGAAGTGAAAACTGTCCTCCAGTAAAAATCCGTCACAGATCCTCATGGAAATTTCTGTACCTGGTACTCTTAAAAGTTGATGCTTCGGCTGGGCGCGGTGGCTCAAGCCTGTAATCCCAGCACTTTGGGAGGCCGAGATGGGCGGATCACGAGGTCAGGAGATCGAGACCATCCTGGCTAACACGGTGAAACCCCGTCTCTACTAAAAATACAAAAAAAAAAAAAAACTAGCCAGGCGAGGTGGCAGGCGCCTGTAGTCCCAGCTACTCGGGAGGCTGAGGCAGGAGAATGGCGTGAACCCGGGAGGCGGAGCTTGCAGTGAGCTGAGATCCGGCCACTGTACTCCAGCCTGGGCGGCAGAGCAAAACTCCGTCTCAAAAAAAAAAAGTTGATGCTTCACAGACTAGAGTCTTGGTACTGTGATCTGCACTGGCATTGCACTGCTTAGAAAACTTTCAGACAATACCAGAGGACTAAGGATTATCAGAACTCTTTTTAGATCAGAAACAAACATAATTCGTGAAAGTAAACTGCCAACCTGAGATCTAGAGGAACAACGTTGGTTATTCAGGACTGAATAAACTGATGAAGGAAATTTTATTGTTTTCTATGTTGAAATTGTTGGTATTTTTTAATGTTCTCTTTTCTGATAGACATATGAGTAAACCATTACTTTTACTCTTATTTATCTTTAATTCCTCCTGATTTAATAAATTATACTTTTCCATGGTTAAATACATGTTAATGATACTCAATTCTTACTAACTCCTCAAAAATCAGAAACAAATACTTTTGCTGAGGTAATAATATTTTCATAATATGGTTTATTTATGTAGGTTCAATAAGCATAGCGATAGGATTAGACTAACTGATGGTGAGACTAAGTTCGAACTTGTGTCATATTTGAGAATGAATTTTATTTCATTTAATCAGGCATTACTAAATACCTGATTATTAAAGAACAAGGGAGTTACTTCATTTGTGGAGACAATGTCCATAAGCCCTTATTTGGATGTCTGAACACTGGCTGAACTTGACTCGTAAAGAAAGACTGTGCCTGCCTCAGCAGCTGCCTGAAGTACCCATGTGACATATTTTGGAAGTGCAGGGCATTTGGCCATTGAGTGTTGGGAGGGTGAAAGTATGCAGTGACTGAAATCACTTGCCTTTCCTTCACCGGTACATTGCTGTGAGATACAGGTCCACAGGACTCCTCTAAAGATGACAAAACGTTTGGACATTGAGCTGTTTGTTATAAAGTTACCACCACCTCAGTAAAAAATTAATAAACCTACTTCCATTTATTTCCAATGAATACATTTATAAGTAAATGTGAAACTACAAAAAAAAAAAAAAAGGCCAGGCACGGTGGCTCACGCCTGTAATCCCAGCACTTTGGGAGGCCCAGGCAGGCGGATCTGAGGTCAGGAGATCAAGACCATCCTGGCTAACACGGTGAAACCCCGTCTCTACTAAAAATACAAAACAAATTAGCCAGGCGTGGTGGCGGGCGCCTGTAATCCCAGCTACTCGGGAGGCTGAGGCAGGAGGATGGCGAGAACCCGGGAGGTGGAGCTTGCAGTGAGCCAACATCGCGCCACTGCACTCCAGCCTGAGCGACAGAGTGAGACTCCATCTCAAACAAACAAACAAATACACAAACAAACACACAAGAAGAAACCCATATAGCAAGTCGAAATTATGGTTTAAACTCAAGGATAAAGAATAATCAAAAATTTAAAGTGGATGTAGTTTAAAAAGAAGACATCATATGCATGTGCAATCATCTCTTCCCTGGTCAAGGATAGTTAAATATGAAGTAATGTTAAATTTTAACGTAATTTTTAACTGTAATCAAAAAAAAATTGGTATTTTATCAAGTAAGCGGCCAGGCTGAATCTTCAAATACAAGGGCAAAGGAACAGCATGAGATAAAATAGCTGTCCCCGTCCTACCACCAGAAGATAGTTAAAAAATTGGATAAGATCCTATTTCCTGTGTATCTTGCTAAGTCAGAGGAAAGGGGTCATTTAGACAAGGAAAGAAAGCAAATATCTGCATCACACTAAAATTTATTTATTTTAAATGTAACAGTTTTATGTCAAGAAAAGAGAGGTATCTTGACATATAAATATTCAATCTGGGGCTTTCATTGACTTTTTTCATAGGGAATTTTTGAAATATTTACCTTGTCTTCTGTATTTGTAACCCTAGCATGAGAAAGGCATTGTATATGCAGAAGCGGGTGCTATTAACATATCTGACAGTGATTTGTTTCAAATTATTGTTAAAAGTGATTATTCTCAAATATCTTAGTTTGACAGAAACATATTCTTTTGTCTAGGCTATATATGGCTAAAAAATTAAGGTAGTACTATACATAGTCTTTGTATTAGAAGAAATAATGCCATTAGAAAAACCATATTATGCGATTGTACATTTTTAAAGTTCTATTCCAGACTCATTGTCTATTTGCTCCTTTGCTCCCTTTACTACTTTATTTGTCCAAGTTTACAAGCAACGAAATCAATCCACGCAGCATCCAACCATTGGATTTTACTTCTTCAGACTTTGATTATGCAATATGCTATTGATATGGGCATCTCTTTTTATCTGCATCCAAATAATTAAGCCTACTTAGCATTCCCTGGCAACTCCTTAGCACAGTCCCTTTATCTATGAGTTTCCTCATAAGCAACCCTGATTACATATCCTCTACCTTAGTTTTTTCCCAAATGTTCCTGGGGATAAAAATTACCTGAGGTATTTCTGAAAACAAATTCCCAAGCTCCTTGTCAGTTCCACTACATAAAATCTCTCGATCTCATGATAGGTTCATAAAATAATGTATGTTTAATACAGCATTCCAAGCAAGTGTTTTACATTCGGCAAATCTGAGGAGACAATGCTCTTATCTGTTACTTCCTTTCTATTTATTTTGTATTGGTTCTCTCTTCTGTTATTGTAGTTGCCAACTAACTTTTAAAATTTTTACTGTAATCTCTCCTCTTCTAATATATTATACACAACAATTTTTATATACACTCATATCAAAAATCTTTGATATCATATTATTACTAAGATATTACTAAGATAGTATAAAAAGTATTTAATGTAACAAATAAACATAGCCACAATCTGATCTCATTGCCTTTAAACCTTTCTTTTCTATCAAGTTCCTGTGCATACTGTATTACTATTACCTTATACCATTTGCAGAATACATTTTGCCTGCCACATAGCTATATTTTGTGACTATGGTTATTTGCTCTGATTGGATTGTCCTTCTCTCCACACAACCTCTCTATTAAGACACTACTTCAAAATCTCTATAAATACCTCATCTCCTCAATTAAGTGCACCCTCCCTTGAAATCTACCAATTCTTCCCCAGTCTGTGCAAATTTCAGTTTTGAGCCTTTTCTAAATAGACAGATGACAGAGAGAGAGAAAGAGAGACAGACAGACAGAGAGAGAGAGAGGGAGGGAGAGAGAGAGAGAGAGTATTATAGGAGCCTTGGAGGGATGGTTATTACATTTCTTTGTTGTGCTTTTCCCTAAGTATTCAGTACAACATCTACACATGCAAGTGATATGTAAATGCTTCTTAAAATCATAACTGAATGGGTGGGCAAAAACAAACATTTCAAGAATCACCTGAAATGTTTACTTTTACCTTTTATATACCCACCTTATTTGGATGCACTCTCTTTGAAATAATTCCACACTGGGTTATTGGGTTTGTCCTCCCACCTCCCCACTTTACTCTTGCCCTCTTGGCCTCCTAACCTCTATCTTCCACCTCCTCCTAATTTTTCCTCAGTCTCTGCCAGCAATTGCTAATGTCTTGATGTTGACTGAACGTTATTAAACTAGATCCTTTGACAAGATTCTTAAAATAACTTGTTTAAGTGGGAAAATAAATTTGAAGGCTGATCTGCTGTTGGTGAAATGCTGTAATGCACATTGTTTTGTATGAAGCAGATAGCTGCTCTAGTAGCTTTTGATGCTTGGTTACTTGCAGAATGCTTTAGAATAACAGTATCCTAACCCTCAAGAATACATTGCCATAGAAAAGAAAAACAAGATCATGTCCTTTTCAGCAACATGAATGAAACTGGACGTCGTAATTCTAGGTGAACTAATGCAGAAAACCAAATACCACATGTTCTCACTTGTAAATGGGAGCTAAATGTTGACTACACATGGACAAAAAGGACACTGGGGCCTACTTGAGGGTGAAGGATGGGAGGAGGAAGAAGATAGAAAAACTATCTATTGGGTACTATACTTATTACTAGGTGACAAAATAATCCATGCACTATACCCCTGTGACACACAATTTACCTATATAAAAAAGTGCACATGTACCCCTGAAACTAAAATAGAAGTTTAAAAAATTAAAAATTAATTAAAAAACTAAAACACACACACAAAACAACTCATATTGTGGAGGCTTCTCCAGCCTTCATGCAAATCAAAGTTTTTGTGACTAATACCCATTTAATCCAACTGTACTGTGCAATTATAATGTATTACACCTATCTGCATATTTGTTATAATTTTCACTGGATTATGGGCTTCAGTATTTCATTTAACTTACTTTTTCATTATACCTGGTGTTTAATAGATGCTTAGCAAAAGTTTGTTGAATACAAATATTTTTTAAAAAGTTGCATTGCATTGAGGTTGGCTGCACACCTGGCTGCCTCATTCTCTCAGCACTCAACAAATTCTGGGACTGCTCTTGGGCTATTTGTCATGGAAAAACTTAAATTTTTCAAATGACAAATTCCATATTTAAGTTCTTATAAAACACAATCGACTTGAAAGCAGCCCAAATTTTTGAAACTGCAAGTTGATTTCACTGAGTGCCCTTTCAGGATTTTAAGTAGTTATGGAGCAGGGGAAGCCAGGCAAGATTGTTTGAAAAGATACTGAAACCATAAACATGTCCTTCTTCTCCCAAGTGCTGTCACCACTACATAAAATAAAAGGAAGCTTTCGATCATGGGAACTTTCTAGCCTATTGCCATTCTAGGAAAAGAACAGAGCAGAGAATTTTAGCATTTCTGAAAGGCTGCAAAAGGAAAATTATATGATTACTCTTTTAAAAGTGTAATGGCTGATGAAGTACTAGGCAAACATCAGTGAATTATTAATATCAGTACTCAGCATTGCAGTTGGACAATTGGGGTTTCTTATTCTCACTTCCCTTCACTGAAGTGTTTTTAGAGCAGGTGGGTCAATGCTATAATATCTTAAGGAACCCATTTCTGATTCTATGTAAAGATCTAAACTCAGACAACCCTATGAAGATTTCTTTAATTTTTGGAGTTAACCTTGGAAATAATATCTTATTTGAAATTGCTGGTAAGGATAGGAGAAAAATTAAAGATGATAGTAATGATGATGATGATGATGATGACTTTTTTTTTTTTAATTTATTTATTGTTATTATACTGTAAGTTGTAGGGTACATGTGCATAACGTGCAGGTTTGCTACATATGTATACTTGTGCCTTGTTGGTGTGCTGCACCCATCAACTCGTCATTTACATCAGGTATAACTCCCAATGCAATCCCTCCCCCCGCCCCCCTCCCCATGATAGGCCCCGGTGTGTGATGTTCCCCTTCCCGAGTCCAAGTGATCTCATTGTTCAGTTCCCACCTATGAGTGAGAACATGCGGTGTTTGGTTTTCTGTTCTTGTGATAGTTTGCTAAGAATGATGGTTTCCAGCTGCATCCATGTCCCTACAAAGGACACAAACTCATCCTTTTTTATGGCTGCATAGTATTCCATGGTGTATATGTGCCACATTTTCTTAATCCAGTCTGTCACTGATGGACATTTGGGTTGATTCCAAGTCTTTGCTATTGTGAATAGTGCTGCAATAAACATACGTGTGCATGTGTCTTTATAGCAGCATAATTTATAATCCTTTGGGTATATCCCCAGTAATGGGATGGCTGGGTCATATGGTACATCTAGTTCTAGATCCTTGAGGAATCGCCATACTGTTTTCCATAATGGTTGAACTAGTTTACAATCCCACCAACAGTGTAAAAGTGTTCCTATTTCTCCACATCCTCTCCAGCACCTGTTGTTTCCTGACTTTTTAATGATCGCCATTCTAACTGGTGTGAGATGGTATCTCATTGTGGTTTTGATTTTCAAACTATACTACAAGGCTACAGTAACCAAAACAGCATGGTACTGGTACCAAAACAGAGATATAGACCAATGGAACAGAACAGAGTCCTCAGAAATAATACCACACATCTACAGCCATCTGATCTTTGACAAACCTGAGAGAAACAAGAAATGGGGAAAGGATTCCCTATTTAATAAATGGTGCTGGGAAAATTGGCTAGCCATAAGTAGAAAGCTGAAACTGGATCCTTTCCTTACTCCTTATATGAAAATTAATTCAAGATGGATTAGAGACTTAAATGTTAGACCTAATACCATAAAAATCCTAGAGGAAAACCTAGGTAGTACCATTCAGGACATAGGCATGGGCAAAGACTTCATGTCTAAAACACCAAAAGCAACGGCAGCAAAAGCCAAAATTGACAAATGGGATCTCATTAAACTAAAGAGCTTCTGCACAGCAAAAGAAACTACCATCAGAGTGAACAGGCAACCTACAGAATGGGAGAAAATTTTTGCAATCTACTCATCTGACAAAGGGCTAATATCCAGAACCTACAAAGAACTCCAACAAATTTACAAGAAAAAAACAAACAACCCCATCAAAAAGTGGGCAAAGGATATGAATAGACATTTCTCAAAAGAAGACATTCATACAGCCAACAAACACATGAAAAAATGCTCATCATCACTGACCATCAGAGACTTTTTTTTTTTTTTTTAACAATGCAGCTTTGGCCGAAGTTAACAAAAGTAAAGCAAGTACACCAGAGACTGAGAAATAAGTCTACCTATTAAGACAGACTCAACTAGGAAGTATGAAAAAAAGTTGATGCAACTAAGGATTAAGTGTCTACTATTTTTGTTTTTGAAGTTACCATGGGAAACTCAGGCTATTCCTAAGTAGTGAAAAAGTGTTAAACAATTATGCTGGACAAGTATGATTCCTCCCTCTACTACATTGTTCTAAGAAGATCAAGTAAACTTTGTGTTCGTATTTTTGTGTCTAAAGCATCAAAAATTCTCTGAATCTATGGATTCATTGTGGGTCCAGGTGATATAAACTGGATATTCTCTATATTAAAAATAACCCGATCTAGTTGCCTCTGATTAGACACAAACCCTAATTTTCTTCTACTTGATTCCAAGAGGCAATTTGCATGATTCCTAGAGGTGTAATAGGAGAGCAAGTGAATATTTCTATTAATTAAAGTGCATGCTTTAATTAATGTGCATTAAACATCATCAGAGAGTTCTGGAAGTAAAGGCAGGGAAAGGAAGTAGATCTATTCATTGTTGCCCTTTAGGGCTCAGTGAGGTTTTATTGTCATTTTCCTCACAGCTTGACAGAAGCAAAGTAATGGTGAAGAGGTCTGTGGTCCGTCTTTGCAGCCTCCTGGCTAAATAAAGGTAATGAAGTAGAAACATGTTATTGATAAAACTAGCCTGTGTTTCATAATATGCCCCATCAGCTGGAAACTGTTCAGTGTTTGTGTTAATCTGTTCTGACCTCAATCATCTTTCTTTTTTTGGCTTCCAAATGCTAAATGATGGCTTGTTATTTGTCCTCATTAAGCTGAAAAATAATCTCACTTTTAAGTTCCCCACAATACTTCAATACAGTGTATAAAGGCAAAACCAACAATATGCATTTTTTCCTGTAAGGAGATAAAAGGATTATATGGATTTTTCAAGACTTAATGGAGAAAAGTCTTAGAAATAACTGTTTCAGTTGATAGCTCCATTAATGTAAATCTTTTGACTCCCGTTTCTTTAAATACAACACTGAACTAAAAATGAACTGTTGTAAAATTATGTACCTTGTACATTAAAAATGAAATATTAATTCCAGTCCCATACTAATTAATTTGAGTGAAAATTTCTTGACAGCAGAGGTTTTATTTCTTGTTTTCCATTGTATCTGCAATGGATACAGAAGAGTGTCTAATGCATGGTAAATGCTCAAAAATATCCAAAGAGATTTCAAGAATATAGATACTTTACTGCACTACTGAATTGTTAATTTTTCACTATTCTGTTCCCTCTTTTCTAAGAAAATGCATTATTTTACTATTTTAAATTTTATTTTAAAGCCATGTGTTATTTTAGAAACCATAGAAGTATCTTTGATTCAGATACTCCAAATTATGGCAAAGTGAACTGGATATGATAAGTCATTTTCAAGAGGATTTTAACATACTCGTCCTCAACATTCGATGGAGAATTTATTGCACAGCTCACAAAAGTGCCTGAAAGTTAACTTGTCACTCAGTCAGAGAACCACAAGGCCATATCAGTTAAGCCTTGGCATTTCTATCTAGTGATATGCCAAATCAGCCTCCAAAAAAACGGTTGTGTGAAGTTAAAGAATTTATATCAGAAACATTGTGCAGGAATCCCTGAAAATGTGTAATATCCATCTAGAGAATTGTACTTAATATCTAACTACAGGGTTGGTTAAAGAAATAGCAACGCTTAAAAATATACTACCTCCAAGGTATTTCAAAGCAAAGAGAGCCACTGCAATGCACTTTTGTTACAATTCACACAGAGTTTTTAAGTTTCCCTATCCTGCTGATTATTAACAGATTGTTATTGTCGAATACTTAGTAGAGACAAAAATATTTCATGTTAAATGCATCTGAATGTACAAAGGAACAGGTGATCATTTTCATCAGAAACTTTTCTACTTCTTATCTTTGTGTAAAGAGCACACTTCTTTTGTTGTTATAATTTTAATTGAATTTTGAGAAGAAACTGATGAAATTCATTTAAAACAATGTCAACTGTTCTTTAGGGACAGCTTTGTTAAGGGCTGGCTGTAATTCAAGGCTTCGCCTCTAAGTCAAGGTTCCAGGGTTCATATAAAGTTTTCTAATTAGTTCTATTGTGACACTAAAATTGCTGTCTCTTTTGTTTAGGTAATTTGCCCCAATATGTTATTGTACTAAGATGTTGGAGATAAAATCATACACACTATGACAAAAATCAAGAAGACTAAATAATTTACATTTAAAAAGTCATTAAAGTTCAACCATTTTGAGCCATGAGAGTTATTATTGGCAGGTTGGAAAACAGCAGGCATGCAAATGATAGAATACAGACCATATCCATTGCTATTGCATGCATTAGAATTATTGATTTTAAATTTATCAAATGGAATGGGACTGGAAGTGATTGTTTTTGCTATGAATATTAGACAGTGGTTAATCATAGTAATGACTACTATTTACTTAGCTTCAACTATGTACCCCAATGTATGTACTAAGATTTTCATTCAACAGATGAGAACCATAAAACTCAAGGTAACTGCTATTTGCTCAAGCTCCCAAAGCTACAATGTGAATGAATCTCAAATCTAAGTTGAGCTCTTTCAAATCTAAACTGAGTATTTCTGACAGTGTGCTCAAAATAAGTATGGAAGACTAACATGAGAGTGCTAAAAAAGAAAACTATTTTTATCTCCACTGGAAAATCAGTCATCATGAGAAAATAAGTCAAAAATTATGAAAGAAAAATGATCAACTGGGGACTACTAGAGGGAGGAGGAAGAAAGGGCAGCGTGGGCTGAAAATTTATCTATTGGGTGCTATGCTCACTGCCTGGGTGATGGGATCACTATTAACCCCAAATGTCAGCATGACACATTATAACCATGTAACAAATCTGCACATGTACCCTCAGGATCCAAAATAGAAGTTGACAAAAATGAATAAAACAAAAATTATTCTCACCTTCCCCTAAATTCCATTTCTCTCTAATGTAAATGAGATCCATAAGAATGTCCCAAAGTTATAGCCATGAGGATGTAAATAACTTATTATTAATATACAACCAGCAAATGTAGTACTTATCATTTCTTAATAATTATGTTTAATAATTATGTTTCTATACTAACTATCCCTATTCTAATAAGTTGCTGCTTTACAAAGACCAGAGGAGCTATTTACTTGATCTCCAGGGCATAGGAAGAAGTGGAATGCAACGAGGAAGAGAGGCCTGAGAATTTATGTTAATCACAGTGAGGAATGACATGTGGGAAATATCTGAAAATGGAAGGGTTGGATTAATAGAATGAGTGCTAGTAGAATATACTTATTTTTCTCTTATTTTAGACAGTATTATTTAGAATTAAACCTTGTAATTTAAAGCAATTTTAGTAAGTAGTCCATATTTCACTGGGCTAGGGCCTACGCAAAATAACATTTTAAAATATACATGTTTTAAGGATAAATAAATGAATACACCCACACACACACTTATAGTAATTTTGCGTTGTTTCCTGAAAATGTGTTCTGCTTGTTTGAAATTAATGGTAGTTTATTTTATAGCTGAATATATTTTTAAAAGAGAGTCATGGCTAATTGAAAAGAGAAAAGTATTTTCTGCTCCAGAGTATACTGTCCAGGATATATGTATATATACACACACATACATACAATCACTTTTATAAATAAAACACTCACATATTCTGTTTTCTTCCTTCTTTCATCTACTAAAAGATAAGTTAAAAATTCCCAATATTATCATATTCATATTAATTTTTCCATCATATTTTCTACTGGTTTGTCTATGTATTTTGATGCCATTTTAGGTTATTTTCACAAATGGATTTCTGACCAACTTCTTAAACCTTACAGTTTTGTAATAAAGGGGTTAAGAATTAGTACATCAAAGTGTCAGTTTCTCCACTTTCAGCCCAGAACTTGTTAAAGGTCACTCTTTAATTTGAGCTACTTTAATGGATGAACACTGGTATCCCATTGTGTTTTCCACCTGTTTTCCCGAAAAGTAATAATATTGAGCCGATCTTTCTGTTTATTGCCATAAGCACACCACTTTGGTTATCCAAAATTTCTGAACAATTTTAAATCAGTGGGGTTTTTTTCTGCTAATTGAATGGTAAGAGTTATTTTAAATTCTGAAATATTGTTTCTTTCTGCATTTAAATAATACTGCTCCCCTGTCTTCTAGCCTTTATGGTTTCAGAAGAGAAGCCCGTTGCTATTCACATTATATTGCCCTGTATGCAGTACAACATGTTTCATTGGCTACTTCAAATTTATTTGTCTTTAATTTTAACTAATTTTAATATGATGTTCCCAGGAATTGTTCTATGTATCATGTTTGTAATTCTTTTGCTTCTGAAAGCTGTACATTTACGTATTTCATCAAATTTGGAAAGTTTGGGGTCATTGCTCGTGTGCTTATTTATTTGTTTATGAATTGTTATTCTCTTATCTGATAGAACTTTAATAATCCATATGTCAGACATTTTAATAGCACGCCATAGGTCCCTTAGGCTCAATTCATTTTGTGAATTTTTATGCATCTCCTTTCTATTGGGTAATTTCTATTAATCTATCTTGAAGTTCATTCACTCTTTAATCATCTCTATTTTGCTACTAAGGCAACAAGTGAATGGCTTGTGAATGAAGTATTTCAGATACTGTATTTTTAGATACTGAAAATCCATTGAATCTTTTTATGTTTTCTATTTTTCCATGCTGAATGTATAACTTTTCATTATTAGGAGTGTCTTTTTCAGCTTCATTGAGTATTGTTCTCATAGCTCCTTTATAGTCATTGTCTGACTGTCCTACATCTAGTCACCATGAGTTACAATGTGTTCATTTTCTCATACTTTTCACTTTATTCTAGACAATGTGTATGCTAATATATAAATTTGTGATTCAGTTACATTGTTTAGACATGTGTTGCTGTTTTGATTTTAGTAGTCAATTAACTGTGTTACACTCACACCACAATCTTTACAAAGCCTGCAGTTGAGTGATGTCTCACTTTGACTGCTTTTAGTTCCAACTTTTGCTGGGATGGTTCATGGGTTAGCCAACAGTTCAGGCGGGCATATACAGAGAATTAGGGTTTTCCTTCTGTGACTTCTTTTCTGTCTTTTTTTTTTTATTACTATACTTTAAGTTCTGGGATACATGTGCAGAACATGCAGGTTTGTTACATAGGTATATACGTACCATTGTGGTTTGCTGCACCCATCAACCCATCATCTACATTAGGTATTTCTCCTAATGCTATCCCTCCCCTAGTCCCCCACCCCCTGACAGGCCCCAGTGTGTGATGTTCCCCTCCCTGTGTCCATGTGTTCTCATTGTTCAACTCCCATTTGTAAGTGAGAACATGTGGTGTTTGGTTTTCTGTTTCTGTGTTAGTTTGCTGAGAATGATGGTTTCCAGCTTCATTCATGTCCCTGCAAAGGACATGAACTCATTCTTTTTTATGGCTGCACAGTATTCCACGGTGTATATGTGCCACATTTTCTTTATCAAGTCTATCACTGAGGGGCATTTGGGTTGACTCCAAATCTTTGCTATTGTGAATAATGCTGCAATAAACATAAATGTGCATGTGTCTTTATAGCAGAATGATTTAAAACCCTTTGGGTATATACCTAGTAACGGGATTGCTGGGTCAAATGGTATTTCTAGTTCTAGATCCTTGAGGAATTTCCACACTGTCTTCCACAATGGTTGAACTAATTTACATTCCCACCAACAGTGTAAAAGTGTTCCTATTTCTCCACATCCTCTCCACCATCTGTTGCTTCCTCACTTTTTAAAGATCACCATTCTAACTGGCATTAGGTGGTGTCTGATTGTGATTTTGATTTGCATTTCTCTTATGACCAGTGATGATGAGCTTTTTTTCATATGTTTGATGGCCACATAAATGTCTTTTGAGAAGTGTCTGTTCATACCCTTCACCCACTTTTGATGGGGTTGTTTGATTTTTTCTTGTAAAATTGTTGAAGTTCTTTGTAGATTCTGGATATTAGCGCTTTGTCAGATGGATAGGTTGCAGAAATTTTCTCCTATTCTGTCGGTTGCCTGTTCACTTTGCTGATAGCTTCTTTTGCTGTGCAGAAGCTCTTTAGTTTAATTAGAGCCAGTTTGTCTATTCTGACTTTTGTTGCCATTGCTTTTGGTGTTTTAGTCGTGAAGTCTTTGCCCATGACTATATCCTGAATGGTATTGCCTAGGTTTTCTTCTAGGGTTTTTATGGTTTTTGGTCTTATGTTTAAATGTTTCATTCATCTTGACTAAATTTTTGTATGAGGTGTAAAGAAGGGGTCCAGTTTCCGTTTTCTGCATATGACTAGCCAGTTTTCCCAACACTACGTATTAACTAGGGAATCCTTTCCCATTCCTTGTTTTCATCAGGTTTTTCAAAGATCAGATGGTTGTACATGTTTGGTGTTACTTATGAGGCCTCTGATCTATTCCATTGGTCTGTGTATCTGTCTTGGTACCAGTACCATGTTGTTTTGGTTACTGTTGCCTTATAGTATAGTTTGAAGTTAGGTAGCTTGATGCCTACCACTTTGCTCTTTTTTCTTAGGATTGTCTTGGCTATACTGGCTCTTTTTTGGTTCCGTATGAAATTTAAAGTAGTTTTTTTCTAATTCTGTGAAGAAAGTCCGTGGTAGCTTTATGGATATAGCATTAAATCTATAAATTACTTTGGTCAGTATGGCATTTTCACAATATTTTCTGGAGTTCCCCACTCACCCTTTGGCATCTCTGGTGATCCAGACCTATTTGCACTGGTTTTAGAAAGATAGCAAGGTGTATTATAGGAGTTTTAAACACACTGAGCTGCCACTGTTGAAACTATTGTGCACTTCAGGGTGAAAGTTTGAATAATGGAGAAGCCACCAGGATAGATAACTTCCACCTTCCCATAAATTTTGACTCTTTTCTTCAAATGTCCTGCTTTAAAAAATATATATATATATATATATATATTTGATTTTTTTTTCCAGAGTTCCTAACTATCATTTGCAGGAGGACTGGTTCATAACAAACTAACTCCTCAATCCTATTTTTGTTTGCTTTGCTTATGTACTTCTGTTCTTTTGCTCATCATTTTATTTTTAATCTTTATGAATCTCTGCATTACAGAGGCATTTTTAGTGTATATTTTGTCCTAATTTCTTTCTCATTCCCAATTAGTTGCTTACATAGTGTCTAAAATTTGGAAAAAGCTAGAAATAGATTCCTATTTATAATTTATGCTTATCCAAATAAGCATTTGAACAACTAAACCCAGAAAGGACCTTAAAAATTGAGATAAATATACTTGCACACAGTCATCCAATTTATGCCAAAACAAAAGATATAAAGAAAGATTAAAAACGGATAAGCCTTCAAATACAATAACATATTTAAACAATGTGTCATAACAATACATATTTTAAAAGATTCAGGCCTTCCTTCAATTTAGGTGTCTTCTATCAACATCTTCAAGTTTTTTTCTCTTTTTAAGGAGTACTAATTATGCATCCAATATCCTGTGTATAATCTAACTAGCGTATTCTCTTCTACCACTTTTACCTTTTTCTGTTTAGGGTGATTTTTCTAAAGATTTTTCTCCCTATTACTAACTCTATTTTCAGCATTTTTTTCTATTGCTTTTATTGCACTTCTATAATACATTTACTATGTAACTCCTATTTATTTCATGAATTATTCCAATTTTACACTTACTCTGTTGTCTTATCCTTTCTTTTTTTAAATAACTGTATCTCCCTTTTTGTTTTATCCAGGCTTTTTTTTTTTTTTTTTTTTTTTGCTTTACTTTCTTTGAGGAAATAGCAAGACATCTGTCTTATGTCTGTTATGATTGCTTTGAAATTCTTAATCTTTTGCATATTTATCATCTGCTTGCTAGTTTAGTATTTTTTCTTTTCTTTTTTATTTTTAAAAATATTTTGGTATCGATGCATCGTTCCTTTTAACTTATGACTCAACTTTGAATAAGCTCAGTTGAATCTGAGTTTACAACTTGCACAAAAATGTAAGGCCTCTAAAAATAGGAGTCAGTAAGGGTGAGCTGGTAAAAGAAAGTCTTGGACACCCTGAGCCACCACCACTGAAACTGTTGTGATCTTCAAAAGAAAAGACAGCCAGCCCTTCAATTAAAATATTTTTCTGTTACTTTACTATTTTATCTGTTGATTTGTTTTATAATAGCCCCCATATTCCCTTAATTTTTAAAATTCCTCATCAAAACCATTTAGAATGTGTCAATAATTAATACAAATAACATTTTAAAAATTTAGTTGTTTTGCAAACACTTTTTTTTGTATGTCAGGCACTAATAACTATAAATTTCCAATTTCAGTTTATTGTTTTACATTTCTTCTTTTTTTTTTTTTTTTTTTTGACAGGGTCTCACTTTGTTGCCCAGGCTAGAGTGCAGTTGTATGATCATGGCAAACTGCAGCCTCAACCTCCTGGGCTCAAGCCATTCTCCTAAATTCAGCCTGCTTCAACTCTACATTCCTTCCACCATTATCCCACACCCTTAATATCCATTCCCATGCCCGTCTCCAGATTTCTGTTTATATAAATTAGAAAACTCAAGCAATTATTTTTGAGTGTAGTGGACCTCCTCATAGGTCACACTCTCAACCTTGCCTCTCGGGGCCCGCTGGGACTTTAGTCTAGTTATCGGTCTAGAAGCAAACCGGGGTGTTGGGGGTGGCTCCTGAGAATAATCAACATTATCTTGCCTGGCAACTACCTCAGGGGAGGCCATCACTGTTGCCTCAGGCAGTGTAGGGTTTATCTCCTCAGACATAGGTGGAAAGGCTGATGGCAGCATGGGTCAGAGAGGGATTCTTGCCACTGGGAATGGGGAAGCTGTTTCTTCTGGCAAAAAAGGTTCATCAGAGTTTACAAACTCGATGTCCCCAGCTTCATCAGGGTCCTCCCACACATCCCCATTCCAAGTTTCAGGGCCCCATTCTTTTCCAATCAATGCCCTCACTTTAACAGTAGACATCTCGTGAGGCATGCAGCTTTTCATTGCACATCAGCCATTAGCATGATAAGAGTTTGTATCTGTTTTTCCACAATTTCGGCTCTTTCTCAACAGGAGATAAGACTGTCACTCAGGCAATCTTAGCAGATTTGAGGCTCAGTATCTGCTTCTGAAGCTGGGAGAGAGAATCCCTGAATTCATTATTTTCTTTCATCACTATGTCCACTGAACTTAGGAGCAACCAACCAGCTTCATTATGTTCCTTGGTTCTCCATATATGGTCAAAGGTATTACGTGTAGTGTTACTAAACTCCTTGTCTCTCATAAGCAATTAATCAGGAGTGTCAAATGCATTTATTTTGCATAACTCTCTACACAATTCACACCAAAGACTATCAGTGTTCTCCATACTATCAGATAGAGTCTTAGCATTTTGGGGTCTAATCATATTAAGCAACCAACTGCAGAAACCCCAAACCAATGAAAGAACTCCATCCTTAATATTCTGTTCCTCTAGAACCACTCCTGGTACCAAAATATGTATTAGTCAGAGTTCTCTAGAGGGACAGAACTAATGACTAATGGAATATATATAAAAATATATATATGAGATGGCACCATTGCACTCCTGCCTGAACAAGAGCGAAACTCCATCTTATTAAAAAAAAAAAGGCAACAACACATTAAGCACCATAAGAGAAGCATAAACACAGTGCAGTGAAAGAGTAGAGAAGGATAAATTTGTTAGCTGTGTCACAATAAACTAGTAATATTTGAATATTTTAAAAAATTTTTAAACCCTCATTTGAGTTTACATTAGTTTTGTTCATCTCTATGAAAAGTGGACTTTTTAAAAGATGTTTTATAGATAAATTATACATGTTCAAGAATTTGTTTTACGGTGTTATTTTTGAAAGAGAAGATAGTGGTGAATAACGTTAAGTGAATAGAAAATTAATATATATACTATTATTTCGCATTTATAATTATTTTATTTGCTTTAATTTCCCTTTGTCTTTTCCCCAGTGTAGAACATATTTTGGTTCTACCTAAAATATGGAAATTAATAAAGAAGTACATATTTTACTTTTAAAAAGTTTTGAGAGAAGAAAAACACTTTTTTTGGCGGGGTGGGGGGATGGAGTCTTGCTCTGTCGCGGAGGCTGGAGTGCGATGGCGCGGTCTGGGCTCACTGCAAGCTCCGCCTCCCGGGTTCACGCCATTCTCCTGCCTCAGCCTCCTGAGTAGCTGGGACTACAGGCGCCCGCCACCACGCCCGGCTAATTTTTTGTATTTTCAGTAGAGACAGAGTTTCACCGCGTTAGCCAAGTTAGTCTCAATCTCCTGACCTGGTGATGCGTCCGCCTAGGCCACCCAAAGTGCTGGAATTACAGATGTGAGCCACCGCCCAGCCAGAAAAACACTTATTTTTACATTTCAACATCTGAGGAAAGTCAGAACAAGAGAAACTAGGTGAACTGTTCAAGTTGACCCAAGTGATTCGCCTTATCATTACTCTATTAGGAGAAAATAAAAATATATTAGCTATAGATACAGGACATTAATCCAAACAAACAATCAAAAAAACAGATCCTGAACGATGAAGGATTATGAAAAGCAGATGATAATGTAAATATAGTCAAATGTAAATATCATAGACAAGAACCATGTTTCTGTCTGGCCTATTCAAAATTCGCAGGCTGGTCAGGCACGGTGGCTGACGCCTGTAATCCCAGCACTTTGGGAGGCAGAGGCGGGCTGATCGCCTGGGGTCAGGAGTGTGAGACCAGTTTGGCCAACATGGTGAAACCCCATCTCTAGTAAAAATAAAAGAATTAGCCAGCCGTGGTTTTGGGCACCTGTAGTCCCAGCTACTTGGGAAGCTGAGGCAGGAGAATCACTTGAACCTGGGAGGTGGAGGTTGTAGTGAGTCAAGATTGGGCTACAGAACTCGAGCCTGGGTCACAGAGTGAGACTCCGTCTCAAAAACAAAACAAAACAAAAAAAACTTACAGCAAAATTTGCTTGGAATACAAAACCATGTATATACACTGTGAGTCTAACATAAACCTTTATATCATTTGAGGTGGTGGTTCTGAAACTATGTAATTGAGGACTTTATTCTTTTTCTTTTCCCTTTCCCCAAAAATGATCTAGTCAAGTTGCTGATGCAAAAGTCAGCATCTAATGTAATAAAAAATGTAAGACAAAGCCCACAAAGCCAGTAAATAACCTCTTTGTTTCTGATGCATGTCAGGAAATTGAAGTAAATAGATTTAAAACTCTAGCATTACAGACGATAAGATTAAAAAGCCATTAGTAGTCATAAACCCATTATAACTCTGGGCACCCAAAGACTGTTATGGAGAAATTTCTTGGCCAAATAAAAAACATATTGATATTATCCTTCTTTCATTATTCGATAAAAGGTTTTATTTAAGGCCTTGCTGTTAGCATGATATTGCTTTCTGTAATGTGTGCTTTTAAGAAGAAAAACTTCCATATGTATCCTTACCTTTTTAAAAGACACAAAGATAAAAGAACAAGAAAGGTGACCACTTGCTTCGTTGACATCATAAGTAAGGCAGCATCATTTAATGGTCTGAAAGGAGAAAAACTCTTGCCTGCTTTCAGTTTCTCCAGCAGCTTTCTTAGTCTTTTCTCTTTCTGCCCTGCCACTTACCAATATTCTTCAGAAACAATGAACCATGGTAGCTGGAACAATAAATGTCTTTTCTAGGCTCTTAAAAATAGAACTGTGTACTTCAGCAGACAAGGAAGATGGGATTCTATTCTTATTGTTTCCCTTCAGATATTCCTTTCAAAAAATGGATCCAAGGTGAAAGGAAATAACTCAAAGCCTATATTGTAAATATATGGCCAGAATAGGCACTTATGGGAAGAAGCATGAGATACAGAGAAAAAAAACTGCTGGTCAGTAGGTATGACTGTCTAAGACACTGGTGGAATCAGGTAATGAATAAAATAAAACTCAATATTTTAAGATGTGAATTTATTCTCAATTATTAAGGGTACCTTTTGGCACATTCACTAAAATTCCAAATTCTCTAAAATATGTTCGCATTTATGTTCATATATTAAACGAAATACGACCTCTATAAATGCATGCAGTATACTAGTTTGCCACTCCCATTCTCATATTCCTGAAGAAAATCAACTGGAATGAAATTAACATTAAAGGGGAACTGTGTCTTGAAATGATTGGTAACTCAGACTTGGTAGAGTTCTACTTCATTTTATAAATGTTTCAATTACATCACTGCATTTCCTCCTTCTTTTTCACCATTTTACTTTATCTTATTAATTCCTCACTTTAGTACACTTACAGTTATTTCTCCATCATTTTAAGAAAATTTACTCTAGGTTACAAGCTTTGCGATATGAAATGTGGAGGATAGGGGACCTCAAAATGTACTGAAATACCTGTGCAATTTTAAAAAGATTTCTACTACATTAATAAGGCACTAGTTGAAAACTAAAAAACTATCGTTCCACAGAATAAGTCAAAACTATTATTAAAATAATCCACACTGGAATGTATTTTTAAATTATTTTTGAGAAACAATTAAAATGTTTCTTTGATTAGCATGTTAATATATGCTGGTTAAAAAAGAGGATAAAGAAATCAAAAAGTGGTTTAAAAACTATGACTGCCTCATGAAAAATAGCTGGTTGTAATTGTTATTATTTATTTATTTAGCACATTGTTTATTTAGTAAACTGACTAGTAGTTGGATGAAATTAGCAATACTATTTTGTGTAAGTATTCATATCATTAACTATGCTCCTTATGAAATTGAGGTCCCTTAAGTTTTCAGAAAAAAATATATATATATATTACCTACCACCTATCACCAGGGCAGCATCCTAGAGGTCATCTAAAAACCAATGTACTTTTTTTTTTTTTTTTTTTTTTTGAGACAGAGTCTCGCTCTGTCGCCCAGGCTGGAGTGCAGTGACCGGATCTCAGCTCACTGCAAGCTCCGCCTCCCGGGTTCATGCCATTCTCCTGTCTCAGCCTCCCGAGTAGCTGGAACTACAGGCGACTGCCACCTCACCCGGCTAGTTTTTTGTATATTTTAGTAGAGATGGGGTTTCACCGTGTTAGCCAGGATGGTCTCGATCTCCTGACCTCGTGATCCGCCCGTCTTGGCCTCCCAAAGTGCTGGGGTTACAGGCTTGAGCCACCGCGCCCGGCCCCAAGGTACTTTTTAAAGCATGTAACAAATAAAAGAATGGTCAGAGCAGTGTTTCAGCTTTCAGTAAATAACTAATGAGCTAGCTAGGTTCTCTATATCTACTCCTAGCTTAACTTGAGGCCCAGAAACTGTGGACCCATTACTTGCTCATGTAGGGGCCTGAGCCTCTTGGTTCTAGCACACTGTACAGCCAATCCATTACAAACATGTTAACCACACATAGGGTGTTAATTGGAGCTTGGCATCCTCTGGAGCATAACAAATTAATTCTCCACCGGTTAGAAATAAATAAAACTCAAAAGGGCTTTTATTAATTACCTTTTATTTAGAAAATTTTAACCCTTTTTGGACTACCTCATTTACTTGCAACCAGTTTAAATAAAATTAATAGCAAAATATACCTATATCTATTCTGATCGCACAAAATATATTAGTGTAGACTTGTGATTAACATGGAGTTTTCTTACATGTTTTATTTATTGCATGATACAATTGCTTTCCTTGATTGAAAAGTCACTCCACAGGTGACTGTTGCAAACTTGCTGCAGTATAATCTAATTGGAAGGCAATGTTGCATAATTGTTAGGAGAATACCCAAAAAGACAGGTGGGACTGGACTCAGATTTTCTGTCTTAAAACTGGCTCTACTAATTACTACATATGTGATCGGAAAAAACTTTGATTCATTTTGTTCTCATATGTAAGATGAGGATTCAAAATATCTTAGGGTTGCTGTGAAGATTAGATGTAAATAGCACACATATTGCTGAGTGTAAAATCTCTGCATATGGATTGTAACAATTCATATCTATAAATCATGGATTATATTCAGAAAATTTCATCACATTTTCTGGTCTTGAGCAAATTTTACAAGATCATATAATTTTAAAATTCCTTTCAACGTTTGGCAAGCCCGTAACTTCCTTTTGATCAGGTTAACAGAGTTATCAGACCCATCCTTGTAAATGCACCTCTTCACGTTACTTCTCTGTACAAGATCCTTTCCAATAGCTTTTCATTACAGTCAAAGACAAAGCCTATCTTTTAATGGCTTCCTAGGCCTTGCATTCTCCACCATTCTCTCCACCACTCATTCTGCTCCTGGCACACTGGTCTGCTCTCTGACCCTCCAACCTTCCAAAGGAAATAACTCCTGCCTCAGGATTTTTAATATTTGTTCCCCAGGTTTCTGAATGATTTATCTGTACACGTCCTTAAGGTTTATAGTCAAATATCACCTGATTAGAGAACATTGATGGCCCCATTATATAAAAGAAAAAATAATCCTCCATCCTTCGTCTTCCATCCTTTAACCCATTTTAGTTAGCCTAAACCAGAATATAAATTCCATGAGAGGAAGGATTTTTTTTAACTGCCTACAACAATCACAGTCACATGGCAGGGACTTGAATGAGTTAGAATGAGGTTTGGCTAATAATTTTAAAATCCAAAGTGGCAATGGCTTAAACAAAACAGAAGTTTGTTACATTCTCTTGCAAAAGTCCCCTATAGGTTTTCTAGGACTGGCATCATGCTCCCACCATCAGGATTGAGGGTTTCTTCATTTCAAGCCTTAACTTTTATGTGTCAGCTTCAGTTCCAGACCTCCAGACACCCTATCTGTATTCTAGCCAGCATAAAGAAGGGAAGAAAAGAAGGCCACCCCCACATCCCCATTTAAGAACACTTTGCGAAGCTTGCACACATTACTTCTAGTATATCATGCTGAATATTAATTAGTCATACAACCAAACTGAACTGTCGAGGAGTTTGCAAAATAGAGTATTCTGAGCAGATAGATGTATGGCTAAAATTTTACTGTTATATTATTACAGAAAATAAGACAAATAAATATTGGTGAACAATTAGTGGACTTGGGATATTTCTCGATAAATATTTGCAGTAAAACTACATTTTTTAAAAAAGGCTAATTTTTACTTTGGTTTTGATTCCATGAATTGCAAAGCAAATTCATGCAAGAACAAAATATTCATTATATGGAGATACGTTGATGATGGTCTAGGCATAGATGTTTTTCATTCTTAACTAACTATTTCTATAATGAATGTTGAATATTCATTGAAATATTTCACTTTTAACTTAGAAGAAAATACACTGCATGTAAAAACTGAACATATACAGTAAAATATTTATTTTGCCATTAGACTCAGAGTCACTTAACCTCTCATTCTTCTTTTTGATCTGCCTAATAGAAAATAAAGATTGATCAGCTCTCAAAGATACCCTGGAGTTCAATAAACCCTATTCTGTTCTGTTTCATTACATTTTATATCTCAATGTTATTATTAGTAAAGTCTGCTTTTTAACAAACAAACAAAAAACCTACTAAAAACAATCTCAATTTCTTTTAAAAAATAAACTTCAATGAATTTCCCCCGTCAATTGCATTTTCTGCCTCTGAGCCTTCTCTGAGCTATTTCCCTAATCTCTGAGGCAAGGGATTCTGCCTGCCAGCTTCCTGAGCAGATCTAGGGGAAAATTAACACATCCACAACTGAGCTCAAGTATTGCTGACATCTGGTTTACTCATTTTCACAGCACAGTTGCACTGCACCCTATTGCCATTTTCTTATACACTGTTTTATCATGTGGCTCATTTCAAGAAAATGCATTTAACTTTTAGGTACTACTCTGTGGTATGAAGTGTGGCAAATAGGAAATAAAATAACCTTGAAATAGCATTTCCACATATATGCAGCTATGATAATCACTTAATATCAAACCTCAGAACTTATGATATGCTCTTTTTGGTAGAAGCTTATGAAACCAGGGACAATGTTGATATGTAAAGAAATTAACCTCACTTTCCAAGAATAAGAATAAAGTAAAAATTTAAAAATTACCTCTTTGTGTAGGTTGGAGTTTATCATTATCCCAGAAAGAGAATAAAGAATAACTCTTATTCACTTATTTGTTTAATGGTAATTTTTTAATAGCAGGAAAATAAAACCAAAGTTGCAGACCTTTTGTTTGATTTTGAAAACTACCTTTGAAAATCACTGTGTTTATTTTTTGTGTTCTACTAGTAATTTGATTGTCCCAATTTATATAAAAGTTAACTTAGAGAAATCTCCTTAATGTAGACCTCATTTAGTTTAGAATTTTTAATAAAATACACAGTACTAAAGATTGCTTAGCATTCTATGAATAAAGATTCTGCTAAGAAATTTACATAATAAAAATGACATATTGTAATACACATAATGACAAATAAGATCAAATCATGCTTTATAAGGAATAGAAAATTAATGAAGAATCTCTATCTGCCAATAATTAAATTTCAATGTTTTTATAAACTTAGTATTATTGAAACCGCACGTGAAAATGTCCCTCTTCCATATTTTTATTGCGATTTGTTCTTCTAATCAGCCATTAACAATGCATTCTTGAATGTTCTGTTTTTTAAAAAATAGATAAATTCTTCAGTTATATATTATTAATCTGCACCAAAATTTCAGCTCATATAATATTGTTATGCTATTTGGGAGAAGAACTACAGAACTTAGAAGGAGAAAAAACTGTAGCATAACATTTATGAATATTGAAATAGAAAATTAAGAATTTTATGAAAGTAGAAGATGCTAATTTAAATGTCTCTGTGATATTTGACAACATTTATCAACTGTCACTTGGAAATGTATATTAAAAATATTTTTACAACCCTATTTATCAGGTAGAAATATGTAGGCATAGTTATGTTGAAGGTAGAGTGTTAAACTTCAGCAGATTACCCATGTAGTCATGAGAAAAATCTTTAAAAGTTAACTTAAATTTTATTGCAAATTCCATGTTGCAGTTATAAATGTATATAGTTGTATGGATAATAAAACTCTACTTTTGCTAAAGTAAAATTTTCTTTTTCATTATTAAATAGTTATAATACCTAATTTTAAATTACATAAGTGAATAACAATTTTGAAAATGGATAGTTTTTAAAATCTTAAAAGTGTTTGAAAATTAAATAACACTTTTAAAACCAAATTATCAAATGAATTAGTTTTCTTCTATATTTTTTAATCAGCTTGAATTTCACTAATGTGCGCAGTATATTTGGAAAAGATATGAAGTTTTTACTCTTCATGAGACCACCAAAAAAAATCCATTGATCAAAAGTTAAATTTATTAGACCTAGTCACTCAAGGAAAGTCCACCATAAAGAGTCTCAACAGTTTTTTAGAATGGGAGCACTAGAGGGAAATATTTACAGAGTCTTAAGACTGGACTTAAGTGTTTTAAGACAGATATTGCAAGATAGAGTACTGGTTGGGTGTGGTTGGAATACTTGACATAATGGCTTAGGATAGGTGTGTGTAGAGAGTCAACAATTTTGGAGAATTCTCAATAAACAAGCTGCTAGCCTTGATGTGTACACTGTTTTAATTGACTCATGAATGTGTCTTCCAGGAACAAGTATTTTCTAGAGCAATTAGTTCAGTTATTTTGGATTTTCCTCAATGTTTTGTAACATTGGAAAATATGCCTGTTACTACTGTCATTTAATACAGAAACACATAATTTTTTTGCTTAAAAACATTCTATTTGTGTAAACAGAAACAAAAATTGTTAATAAATGGTATAAATTTTTTTCTGATTGCTGTTTACAAATTTAATACAGATAGTTCCAAACTTAAGATGGCATGACTTATGATTTTTTGACTTTATGATGTTGTGAGAACAATATACATTCTGTAGAAACTGTACTTAAATTACCCATACAACTATTATATTTTCCATTTTCAGTATAGTAGTCAGTAAAATACATGACATATTCAACACTTTAATGTAAAACAGGTTTTACGTTAGTTGATTTTGCCCAACTGTAGGCTAATTACTGTATTCTGAGGCTGTTTAAAGTAGGCTAGGCTAAGCTATAATGTTTGGAAATAGATGTATTCAGGGCATTATCAACTTACAATATTTTCCATTTACATTGGGTTTATTGGAATATCACCCCATCATACATTGAGGAGGACTTGTCCATATGTCTAAAAGTTTCTATTTATTCTACTTATTCTACTAAGTCTACTTATTCCTTTTAGTGCTATCTAATTACTTACCTTTGTTTATATACACTACTGTACACACCCACAACCAAAGGCAAAGACTTCCACCCTATCAACATGATAGATACATCTAAGGAAAAATCTTTTTCTATGAAAACTACTCCATGAAATTGGAAGGAGTGACTGTTACACCAGATACACATATTTCAATATAAGGACACAAAAAAACATGAAAAAGCAAAGAAACATAACACTTCCAAAGAAACACAATTTTCCAGCAACAGACTCTAAAGAAAAGAAAATCTATTGAATACTTAAAAAGAAATTAAAATAATGGCCTTAAAGAAATTCCATGAGATACAAGAAAACACAGGTAGAGACTCCCTCTACCAAGAAATACAAAAGATCAATAAAATGAAAAGTTGACTTTTCAGAAAAGATAAACAAAATTGACAAACCATTAGCTACACTAACCAAAAAAAGAGAGAAAAGTCAAGTAAGTAAAATCACAAACAAAAAAGAAGTTATTACAAACAATACCACAGAAATGCAAAGGATCATTTGAGTCTATCATGAACAAATATACACTAACAAATTGGAAAACTTAGAAAATGGTTAAGTCCTAGACACATATAACCTACAAAGATTGAACCAGGAGGAAACAGAAAGTGTAAACAGAACAATCACATGTAACAAAATTAAATCAGTAATAAAAAGTCTTCCAACAAAGTAAATTCCAGGATCAATGTCTTCACTGCTAAAGTCTACAAAACATTTAAGGTCTAACATCATTTTTCCAAATTATTCCAAAAATTTGGAGAGGAAGAAATTTTTTCTAACTCATTCCACAAATCCAGCACAATTCTAACACCAAAACCAATCAAGAACATGAGAACAAAAAAGAAACTACAGGTAAATATACCTGATGTACATAGATGGATACATTTTTAAGAAAATAGTACCAAACCAAATCCAAATGCACACACACACACACACACACACAAAATCGTACCCTATGATCAAATGAGATTTATCCCAGGGATGTAAGAATGGCTTGGCATACACAAATTAATAAATGTAATGAATCATGTCGACAGATTGAACAATACAAAACCATAATCATTGTGTTGACACAGATAAAGCACTTGATAAAATTGAACATCCCTTCATGATGAAAAATCCCAACAAATTTCTGTGGAAGAAACATATCTCAACAAAATAAAGGCAGTAAGACAAACCCACAGCTAACATCATATTGAACACAGAAGAGATTCCAACTTTCACCACTTTTATTCAACATAGCTGGATGCATCACCCTACCTGGCTTCAAAATATACAGCAAAGCTATGTAACCCAAACAGCATGGTATTGGTATAAAAACAGAAAGTTATGTCAATAGAACATAATAGAAACCCAATGAATAAATCTACATATTTACAGCCAGCTGATTTCTGACAAGGGCACTAAAATCTTACAACTAGAAAAGGCACCCTCCTTCAATAAATGGAGCTAGGAAAACTGGATACTTATATGCAGAAAAAAAAAAATCTAGATCCCCAACTCTCGCCATACACAAAAATCAACATAAAATGGATTAAAGACTTAGATTTAAGGCCCAAAACTATAAAACTATTAGAAGAAAACATAGGTAAAATGCTTCAGATTTAAACATAGGTAAAATGCTTCAGAATATTGGTCTAGGAAAAGATTTTATGGGTAAGACTTCAAACAACAGCAACAAAAGCAAAAATAGAAAAACAAACTATATCAAACTAAAAAGCTTCTGTAAAACAAAGGAAGCAATTCACAGGGTAAACAGATTACCTGGTAGAAAGAAAATATTTACAATCTATTCATCTAGCAGGAACTAGTACCCAGTATTTACAAGGAACTCAAACAACTAAACAGTAATAATAATAATAATAATCATCATCATCATCCATTTAAAAATAGACAAAAAATTAAATAAACATTTCTCTACTGAAGGCATACAAATGGTCAACAAGTACATGAAAAATTGCTAAACATTGTTAATCATCAAGGAAATGCAATCAAAACCACAATGAGATAGTTTATCACCCCACTTACAATGACTGTTATCAAAAAGACAGGAAATAACAAAATTTGGTGAGGATGCAGAGAAAAATAACTCTTATACACTGTTGGTGGAAATGCAAATTATTAAAGACATTATGGCAAACAGTATGGACATTTCTCAAAAAAAACTAAAAATAGAACTTTCGTATAATCCCAGCAAGTAGCTATCCCACTACTTGGTATTTATGCAGAGGAAAGGAAGTACTATATCAAAGAAATAGCTACACCTTCATGTTTGTTTGTTTATTTATCATTATTATTATTATTATTATTTGAGATAGAGTCTCACTCTTTTCGCCCAGGCTGGAGTGCAATGACGCGTTCTCGGCTCACTGCAACCTCTGCCTCCCAGGTTCAAGCAATTCTCCTGCCTCAACCTTCCAAGTACCTGGGATTACAGGTGCGTGCCACCACTCCTGGCTAATTTTTTTTAAATTTTTAGTGCAGACAGGGTTTCACCATATTGACCAGGCTGGTCTCAAACTCCTGACCTCAGGTGATCCACTCACCTCAGCCTCACAAAGTGCTGGGATTACAGGCGTGAGCCAATGAACCCGGCCACCTTCATGTTTATTAGAGCACTTTTCACAATAGCAAAGATATAGAACCAACCTAAATGTTCACCAGCCTATGAATGGATAAAGACAATGTGGTATATAGGCACATTGGAATACTATTCAGCCATAAAAAGTGTGAAATCCTGTCATCTTTGGCAACATGGATGAGCCCGGAGGACATTATATTAAGTAAAGTAAGCCAGGCACAGAAAGACGAATACCATGTGTTTTCACTCATATATGAAAGGTAAAAAAAGATGAGCTCATAGAGATTAAAAATAGAATTGTAGTTATTAAAGACTGAGAAGGGGAGGGAAGAGGGAAGGATAGAAATGTGGTTAATAAATACAAATTTACAGCAAAATAGAATGAATAAGTTCTAGTATTCTATCACACTACAGAGTGACTATAGTTAATAATAATAAACTATCTATTTTTAAACAGAAGAGAGGATTTTAAATGTTCCCAATACACACAAAAAATAAATGTTTGAGATGATGTGTATGCCAGTTACCCTGATTTGATCACTGCATATTCTATACATGTATTAAAATATCACTTTGTATCCGATAAATATGTACAATTATTAAATATCAACTAAAAATAAAAGGAAGAAAAATATCTATACTACCCAAACTGATATGCAGATATACAGATTCAACAAAATGTCTAATGAAATTCCAATAGCATTTTTCAGAAAACAATTCTCAAATTCACATGGAACCACAAAAGACCCTGAATAGCCAAAGCAACCTTGAGAAAGAAGAATAAAGTTAGAAGGACCATACTTCCTGGATTCAAGTTATATTACAAAATATAGTAATCAAAATACTATAGTACTGGCATAAAAATAGACAAGTCGGACAATGGAACAGACTAGAGAGACCAGAAAACAAAACCAAAGCAAATAGGATCAACTAATTTTTTGATGAGGACATCGAGAATATATAATTAAGAAATTCTTCAATGACTGATGTTGGAAAACTGAATATTCTCATACAAAAAAATGAAAGCAGAACATTGTTGTACACCATGCATAAGAGTCAACTAAAAATTTATTAAAGACTTAAACTAAGTCCTAAAACCATAAAACTTCTAAAAGAAAGCACAGGGAAAAAGCCCCTTGACTTTGACAACAGCGGTTTTTGTTATTGTTGTTGTTTTGGTTATAACACCAAAAGCTCAGGCAACAAAAACGAAAATAAACATTTTGTAGTTTGACTACATCAAACTCAAAAGCTTCTATACAACAAAAAAGACAATCAACAAAATGAAAAAGTTATGCATGGATTGGTATAAAATATTTGCAAACCACGTATCTGATAAAGACTTAATCTCTAAAATTTACAAGAATCTCTCACACAACTCAATATCAAAAATGTAAAAATAAAAAATAAATGATCAGATTATGAAGTGAGCAAATGAACTGAATAGACATTTTCCAAAGAAGACAGACAAATGGCCAACACATATATGAAAAGCTGTTCAACATCATTAGTCATCTGGGGAATACAAATCATAGTGCCATGAGATATCCCTCATGCCTGTCAGCATTGCTATTCTCAAAAAGACAAAAGATAAGTGTTGGCAAAGATGTGGTGAAAAGGAACCCTGATACACTTTCGGTGGGAATTTAAATTGATGCAGCCATTATGGAAAACTGTATGGAGGCTTTGCAAAAAAATAAAAATACATAGCATTATCATACAATCCAGCAATCTCACTTCTAGGTGTATAGCAAATGGGAACAAAATCAGTAACACTTAGACATGTTATTTCTGTCTTGTTCAGTGCAGCATTATTTACAAAGGCCAAGATACAAAAACAACCTGAGTATCCATCAATGGATAAACGGCTAAATAAATTGTGACATATATACTCACACTATTCAGCCATCTGTGACAACATAGATGAACCTGCAGGACGTTGTGCTAAGTGAACATGCCAGACACAGAAAGAAATGTATCGCATGATCTCACTTATGTGTGGAATTTTTAAAAGTCTAACTCAGAAATAGAGTCAAAATGTGGTTTCTGTGAATGGGTGGTTCAGGGGAGCAGATAAGGAGATAATGGTCAAAGGGTACAAGGTTGGAGTTATGTAGGATGAATAAGTCTAAAAATGTAATGTAAAGTGTGATGACTATAGTTTATAATATTGTATTGCACATTGAAAATCTGTCAAGAGAAATATATTTCAGGTGCTATTACCAAACACACACACACACACACACACACACACACACACACACACACACAAAGAGTGGAGGGGGGAGATAGAGAAGGTAAATATATGAAGAGATATTAATTAGCTCGACTGAAGCAATCAGTTTAATATGTGTATGTATATAAAAACATCAAGTTATACACCTTAAATATATATAACAAATTTAAAGACACATGTATAAAAAATAAGGGCTTCCTGAGTTCTAACACTCTATTATGAAAATACATCAAAATATGTAAATAAACAGCAACCCAATTTTTAAAATTAATTATGGTGAGAATAATAAAATTAATAATGGTTATGCTTTATGTTTATTATAAGATTTATCCATAATCATATGCTACTGTTATCTCCACTTAAAGCACACAGATACCAAGACAGACAAGATTTAAACAATCGGAGAGGATCATCCACAGGTTGTGGCTAGAATTTGACTCAAATACCTAAGTTTACCCTCTAGGGTGAAAGGAACATTTCTACTTAAAATAATTTAAAACAATATTGAGTAAGTGAAAAAGAAAGATATTATAGGTTTTGATTGTAAAACTAGGTGTTTCTATCCCAGAAAATGATCCAAGTGTTCTTCTCTAAAGATGGAACGAATTATTTGGGAGACCTAGAACATTTAGTGGCCTAGAAGAATAAGAGGCGAAGTTGGCAAGTAATTTTTCCATGTACAGGATTTTAATCAACCACATTTTTTGGACCAATATCCTATGATTTTGGGACCAATATATCTCTCTCTGCCATTTCATACATATATTATGTAGACTTTCTGGCATCCTCCAAGTCATTTTTAATCTCTCATTACCTTTATCTAACTTAAACTGTGGCTTTCTCCATTTGCACCTATACTTAACACTCCTTAAGTTGATTCTCATAGTGTCAAACTTGTTGAAATTTCTCATTGATTATCTCTCTATATTTGACATTGTTCTAACAGTTGTATAATCTGTTGTTTGGCGTTTATATGTAGTATTTTCCTTACAATATCATACTTTTGAACAGCAAATCAATGGCCTGGGAAAAAATCAGAGGACATGGTGCCTCACTACCTCTCTCTTTGTTAATGTTTTTCTACCTCAATCCTTACAATTTTTATCCCATATAAGGACGTAAAATAGTATGTGTTGTTGGTTGGGGGAAGATCATAAGTGAAGACAAGTGCGATTGAGTAAATAGAGTTTGACATGGGGCATTCTGGGGGAAGTTAACACCATGGAGTAGAAAATTTTAACTGTTAAATACTTAGATATCTGGAAACTTCCAGCATTAATATGTGTGAAAATTTCTACATGAGTTCATAATAATGTATAAAAAGAACCTTCAAAGCATATAGACTTGATGCTGAACTTGTTTATACCTTCCAAAGAGCCAAAAACTGAGAAAGCACTCGTAAAAATTAATATCCAACCTCCACTTTCAAATGGCAGTGTGACAAACTTCATGGAATAACTTCCCAGCAAAACAAATGAAACTGCTGAAAATTACTTTAAAACATCACATAATACCTGTTGAAATTGTCTTAAGGGTATAAGAAAAAAAAAGTAACATTTATTCAGAGAAATCTATAGGTAAGAAAAGCCCTCCTGGTGCCAAAACAAATCTTACAGAATTGCCTCAAAAACTGTCCCTACAAAGGGCCCTGTCTGAGTCTATTTAGCAATGCCATAATAGAATACCTGAGACTAGGTAGTTTATAAATAGAATTTTTTTTGGCTCACAGTTCCAAAGGCTTTAAGTTTAAAGTCAAGGTGCCAATAGGTGATTTTCTTCTTTCTCTAACAAAACTGACTGAAGAAGAAATAGAAAATCAGAATAAAACTATAACAAGTAAAAGACTGATTAATCTAAAACTACTCAAAATAGTGCAAGATGGCATCTTGCATTCTGTGTCCTTTAGACAGAAAAATGTTGGTTTCTCACATGGCAGAAAGCAAAAAGGCCAAAAGGCAAAAGGGAGCCAAACTCACCCTTTTATAACAGTATTAATTTCATGTATGAAATAATTCTCATGACCTTATCACCTCTTAAAGTCTCCACCCCTTAAATTGCTACAATGGCAATTAAATTTCAACTTGGGTTTTGGAGGGGGCAAACATTTAAATTATAGTAGGTCTAAATTTTACTAGATCAAATGGTGAAGTACTGTGTGCTCCAAAGCTTTGTTGAAAATTATAGATTAGTCAGCTGTCATTAGCGAGTCCAACAGCTGTATATGACATCAGCATAAGAAGACAGCTTAATAGAGAGGTCAAGGGAAAAGAAAAAGAGAACTTTGATAAAGCCATTGCCATCCAAATGGCATATGCCTAGGACTGTGCCTCTAAAAAGCAAAATATCAAGCTTCACACTGAGGGAAAAATAGATTTTACAAAAATAAACCTGCCAAATCACTCTGTAAATAAGTGGGAAAAATAAGAAAAACAAGTCCTGAGGTGAGGTGGGAATCAGTATTTAAAATTATTACAGTATATTGTCTAAATGTCTCCTTTTCCACAGAAAATTACAAGAGACATAAACACACAGGATAGTATAGGAAAAAATAAGGCAACAGAAATTTCTTGGGAGAGGGTCCACATCTCAAATTTAACATCAGACACACAGATTTTAAAACAATAAAATAATGAGTACAGTTAAGGGAATATTTTATAATGATACAAGAGTCGACCCATCAGGAAAATGTTACAATTTTAAGCACATATGCACCTAGCAACAGAGCCTTAAATTACGTACAACACAAACTTTAAAAATGGAAGAGAAATAAATAACTCAACAATAACAGTTGCAGACTTCAATATGCTACTTTTAATAATGTGTAAAATTACTAAGAAGAAGATGAAAAAAGAAATAGATGGTTTGGACAACATTATAAAGTAAATAGAACTAACAGACATCTATAGCACACTCCACTCAACAACAGTAGAATGAACATTTTTCTCAAGTGCACATAGAGTATTCGCTGTGAATGATAATATGCTAGCCCATATGCCAAGAATCAATAAATTTAAAAGTATTAAAATTATATAAACAATGTTCTCTGGTAACAATGGAATTAAGTTAAAAATTAATACCAATAGGAAATTTGAGTAATTAATATGCAAAAAAAACCCATATTCCTAAATAGCTAATAGGTTAAACAAGAGATTCCAAAATAAATTAAAAAATATGTTATTGTAATTAAACAGAAAATTCACATTAAACTTATGGAATGCAATTAAAGTTGCAAAATAAATTAGTTAACATTGATGAAACTGACAAATCCTAGAAAATCACAGAGTAATAAAACTGACTCAAGAAGAATTAGAAAATTAGAATAAAATTATAACAAGTAAAAAGAAAGGTTTAGTAATCAAAAATTTCTCAAAAGAAAAGTTCAGGACTAAATGGCTTCACTGGTGAGCTCTACCAAATATTTAAAAAATATTTAATACCATTTTTTTCACAAATTATTCACAACATAGAAGAAGTGGAAATATTACTCAATTCATTTTATGAGGCTTGTGTCATTCAATTTTAAAGCCAACAAAGTCATAACAAGGAAATTACTGCCCAATTACTCAAATGGGTATAGATACAAAAATCCTCAATGAAGTATAAAAAAACTAAATTAAGCAACATATAAAAAAGAATTATGCACCATCAACAATTGAGATTTGAACCATTGAGATTTCTTCATGTTGCATAGGAATGCAAGTTTGTTTTACATCTGAAGGTCAATTAAGATAATACACTATATATTATACAATAAAGAGTAAAAGCCATGTTATCTCAATAGATATAGAAGTGCCATTTAACAAAATATACTGATCTTGCATTATAAAAATATTCAACACACTTAGAAAAGAACTTCCTCAATTTGAAAAAAGGCATCTACAAAAAAACTCAGCTAACCTCAGAATAAATGGGGGAAGAGTGAATGGTTTGTCCCTTAGATTAGGAACATGACAAATATGTCGTTTTTCACAATTTGTTTTTAACATTTTACTGGAAGTTCTAGTCAGGGCAATTTAGCAATAAATTAAATAAAAGGCATTTAGACGATAAAAAAAGAAATAAAACTATGCGTATTTGTAGATGCATTATCTATATAAGAAAACCTTTAAGAACTCACTAAATTATACTATGAGGATTAATGAACAAGTTCCAATAAGTTTCAGGATACAAATAAATACATTTTTTACAGCAAATTATTTTCTCTGTATGCTAGCAATACATAACCCAGAAAAATAGTAAGAAAAACAATACTAGTTATAAAAGTAAAGTAATAAAATTTTAAAAAGAAATTTAATGAAAGAAGCATAAAACTTATATTGCAAAAATTACAAAACGTTGTAAACAGTAAAAGAAGAGTTAAGGAAATGGAAATATATCCCATATTCATGAATTGGAAGACTTAATATCACTAAGATGGCACTATTCTGTAAATTGATATACAAATTAAATGCCATATCCAATTCTTATCTAAATTCTATATGGTTTATTTGAAGAATTTCCAAGCTGATACAAAAAGTCATATGGAAACTCAAGTGCTCAGAATAGGCAAAACAATCTTGAAAAATAACAAAGTTGGAAGAATCAGACTTCCTAATTTCAAAATTTATTGCAGTATCAGTGTCTTGTGGCTGCAGTTAAGACAGTGTGGTACTATCATAAGGAGAGACATATAAATCGATGGAATATAACTGAGAGTCCAGAAATAAATCCTGATAATTATGGCCAATTAATTTTCAACAAGGATGTTAAAATAATTCAATGATAAAAGATAGTTGTTTTTTAACAAATGGTGCTGGAGCAACTGGATAGCTGTATGCAAAATATATATATATATGTATAATCTCTATACAATATCAAAAATTAACTCAAAATGGAATAAGTCTCTGAACATGAGTTAAAAGTTCTAAACTTGTGAAAGAAAATGGTTTCTTGACACTAAAATCACAAGCACCAGAAAGAAAAACTGTATAAATTAAACTTGATCAAATTTAAAACCTTTTTTGCTTCCAATAATACCGTCAAGAAAGAACAAAGACAACCCAGGGAGGTGGAGAAAGTATTCACATGATGCATATCTGATAAAAGGCTTGTATCTGTAATATATAAAGAACTCTTACATTTGTTTGTGTCCTTTTTTATTTCACTGAGCAGTGGTTTGTAGTTCTCCTTGAAGAGGTCCTTTACATCTCTTGAAAGTTGGATTCCTAGGTATTTTATTCTCTTTGAAACTATTGTAAATGGGAGTTCATTCACGATTTGGCTCTCTGTTTGTCTGTTACTGGTGTATAAGAATGCTTGTGATTTTTGCACATTGATTTTGTATCCTGAGACTTTGCTGAAGTTGCTTATCAGCTTAAGGAGAATTGGGGCTGAGACGATGGGGTTTTCTAAATATACAATCATGTCATCTGCAAACAGGGACAATTTGATTTCTTCTTTTCCTAACTGAATACCCTTTATTTCTTTCTCTTGCCTGATGCCCTAGCCAGAACTTCCAACACTATGTTGAATAGGAGTGGTGAGAGACGGCATCCCTGTCTTGTGCCAGTTTTCAGGAGGAATGCATCCAGGTTTTGCCCATTCAGTATGATATTGGCTGTGGGTTTGTCATAAATAGCTCTTATTATTTTGAGATATGTTCCATCAATACCAAATTTATTGAGAGTTTTTAGCATGAAGGTCTGTTGAATTTTTTCAAAGACCTTTTCTGCATCTATTGAGATAATCACGTGGTTTTTGTCTTTGGTTCTGTTTATATGCTGGATTTCATTTATTGATTTGTGTATGTTGAGCCAGGCTTGCATCCCAGGGATGAAGCCCACTTGATCACGGTGGATAAGCTTTTTGATGTGTTGCTGGATTCGGTTTGCCAGTATTTTATTGAGGATTTTTGCATTGATGTTCATCAGGGATATTGGTCTAAAATTCTCTTTTTTTGTTGTATCTTTGTCAGACTTTGTTATCAGGATGATGTTGACCTCGTAAAATGAGATCACTTGGACACAGGAAGGGGATCATCACACACCGGGTCCTATTGCTGGGTGCGGGGAGGGACAGCATTAGGAGATATACCTAACGTAAATGACGAGTTAATGGGTGCAGCACACCAACATGGTACATGTATACATATGTAACAAACCTGCACGTTGTGCACATGTACCCTAGAACTTAAATAATAAAAAAAAGAACTCTTACAACATAGCAATAAAAAGGCAAATAACCCAATAAAAAATGGACAAACAGTATTCAAAAAAGATAAATTATTATCTTCAACTTTTTTGGCAAACACAAGACATTACTTTACACTTATGCAGATGAATATAATAAAAAAGAAGTGATGACTGTTGATAAGAATGTGGAGAAATCAGAACCTTCAAGTATGGCTGTTGAGACTGTAAATGTTGAAACTGTAAATCTCCCTTTGGGAAATATTCTGGAAGATCCTCAAAGGTAAAACGTAGAGTTCTCACAAGACCCAGCAATTCTATTCATAGATACATATCCAAAGTAAGTAATAATATATGTCCACACAATAATATTACCCGAATGTTCACAGCAGTGTTATTCTTTATAACTAGAAAGTAGAAACAACCCAAATGTCTGTGAATTGTTAAATGGATAAACAAAGCATGGTATATTCATTAAATAGACCACTATTTAAAATAAAATAGGAATCAAATCAAATACTGATAGATGCTATAAAGTGAATAATATTTGAAAACATTTTTGTACGTATAATAATCCAGTTACAAATATCCTCATCACATTATTTTATTTATATTACATGTACAGAATAGGCAAATAGAATGTTATTGGTTGCCTAGCACTTAGGGGGAAGTGGGGAGGTGAGAGAGGGAGGAGTTAAGGAGAAACGGAGGATTACTGCAGATGTGTTTGAGGTTTCCTTCTGGAGTGATGAAAATATTCTAAAATTGATGATGGTGATAATGCACAACCCTGTGAATATACTAAAACCCATAGAGTTATACACTTCAAATAGGTGAATTGTATATATTTGAATTATATAATAATACAGTTATTAAATTAGTATCTATTTCATATTACTTACATTTTATGTATAATTAGTAATACATGTATATATTTATGTGTGTGAGTAAAAGTACTTAAATGCATATATTTATTTGTGGAAGTAAAAAGTACAGCATGTATGTCTTTGAATGATATCTGGAATCCTGAAATAATCGTTTATCTTTATATAAATGAACATTCTATTTTCTGAATAACATTTATTCTTTCTAACTTATTGTAGTATTAGTGCCCACTAAGTGAACAGTCTTCCAGAATATTTCTGATGGTTATGGTTACTAATAAAACTTCAACTACTGAATTTTCATCACTAAGACTGACAAATCCATAGGAAAGGACAGTATGAAGTAAAAGCAAAATTCCATAATCTTTAAGAATTTCCTTAAGGAGATATCAATTTTGAATAAATCATGAAAATTTGCTCCCCTGGTTTGTAAACAAATGGTTACTTAATTGAAAATTTGTCCTAAAGCGCTACAGTGATAATCTCACTTCCGTATTATTCAGACTTTGCTCCAAGCATTTGCATTTCGATTCACATTTTGGCATTTTGCAATATGTACATGCTACATAATCAAATGGCATGAAATATTCAGATAAAACATAACACGTCAATATGGTGTTTTGAAAAATAAAGTTACAAAAAGTGTCTTTATTTATAACTTGAAAAATAAAGTTACAAAAAAGTGTTCATTAGGAGATAATATATACATTAGGAAATGTGTGTATATATGAGAGAAATATAACATGTATGTGCTATTTGTATACATGAGAAATACAGGATTAGTTTTATAATTGACAAGCTTATTTACAGTATTAGTATTTATAGAAATTATTTTTTTCCCTACAGAAATGCTGTATGGATGCACTTTCCTCTCATTCACCACTGCTGAATTGTTTACTTTTATTCCAAATGTCACAACTACAAGAATTTATTGCAAAAACATTCTAACCACTGATATGAAATTAACTTCATGCTCTCCGGGAATTTAGACATCTTAGAATATAATTACGAAAGATGATCTCTGAATATTTTTTTTTCTATTCCAGTATTAGGCAACAGTACCAATTCATCTAATTCTGACCTCCTTGAATAGGATCAAATATCTAAATCAGCATTGTGATCTTTGCTTATAATCTTCTATAATATTTGTTTTATTTCTTGTTTACTTTTGAGAAAATTTCCCTAAAAAGTGAAAGCTGGAGTCAAGAACAATGTATAGTGAAATAAAAGAAATCTGGGCTTTCACATTCTGCTTTTAATTCAAGAGGAAAAAAAAAAAACAAAAAACAAAACACCTCAACCTTTTTCCTGTAAGTACATTTTTATATAGAAACATTTTATTCTTAACCTATAAAACTGGTCAAAAAATCATAATAAACTACCAGTATGGCTAACATCTTTCTGATTCAGCCTTACCCAAACAACAGAATTACCTTATGCTGCAAAGAATTTGACTCTCTTGGCCAGCAGTAAGGTCTAAAAGATCCGAAGCAATCTAGCCGCACTGAAATTCTGAGGACTCCCTTCTCACTGAAGAACAACTTCAGGGTTTGGTGCCAAATTTAAGCAAGAGAGAGACCTTAGAGAGGCAGGCAAGTCAAGTTCCACATAAAAGTCATTCTCAGCAAACTATCACAAGAACAGAAAACCAAACACCACATTTTCTCACTCATAAGTGGGAGTTGAACAATGAGAACACATGAACACAGTGAGGGGAACATCACACACCGGGACCTGTCGCGGGCTGGGGGGCTAGCAGAGGGATAGCATTAGGAGAAATACCTAACGTAGGTGACAGGTTGATGGGTGCAGCAAACCACCATGGCACGTGTATACCTATGTAACAAACCTGCACGTTCTGCACATGTACCCCAGAACTTAAAGTAGAAAAATAAACAAATAAATAGAAGTCTAAAATTGGAGGAGGGAAATGGAAGCAGGAAATCTGACAAAGCAACCTACCATAGTTTTTAATGCTACCCTAAAATGACAGAAGTTGAAGTTCTGTAAAGCTGGAAACGCTATGAGTCAAACTTTTTTCTTTATGTTTGTAAAAACAAATTAAAATAGGAATAAACAAGGGGCAAGTATTGAATTTAAATTCCATAGAAAATTATTTTAAGAAGAATAGGAATAAGGAGCATTATGACATCCTGACAAACATTTTAAACATACTAGAAAGAAAACAGTAATACTAAAGGAACCAATTTGTAATATATTATTTCAAAACAAGTTGGAAGACATTATTATACACAAAAATGTGAAAGAACAACATAAAAAGCATTACAAAAACTTAGATGACAATTCAAGACAGATGAATTAATATGAAAGGAGATAATGTGAAAGGAATATTTATTTTAATGAAGACTAAACTAGGAGAAATGCACATGGTTTAATATGCACAACAAAAATTGCTCAAGAGAAACAGATGAACAAAAGAACATTTTAAAAATATACAATAACAAAGGATGGGATGAAAAATATTAGAGAGAAAGTAATGAGTATTGAGGATTGATAAAGAGGATTGAACATATAGACACTACAGTTCCTGAAGAACCTAAGGCAAGTATCAGAGAAAATAATTATTAATATGTTCCTTTAAGGTAAATTGTCTTTTAAAAAGTTTAAATTTTACATAAATGGAATCACTGTACATCTGAGAATATTGACTAAAATGATAAAAATCTATCCAAGTGACACTATTGCACTTCAAGGAAGATAAGGAAAAAATTAAACATATGTCTTTGAAGGAAAATGAAACTAGAATCTTATCAGACTTTCAACAGCAATTTTCATGTGAAGATAGAGTAATATATCTAAGATATTCAAGGAAAGAACATGTGAACCATGGATGTGAAGGATAGAAACTGTTATCAAGTGGCAGAAACTCAGGGAATGTAGTTCCCAGGAGTTCTTCCTAAAGATTTTACTCAGAGCAGGCTTCAGGAAAGCAAGACAACCAGAGAGATTCAGGCATAAAAGGTGGCGTGAGCGCTAATTGTTTCTATAGGATCAAAATTCAGTGAGAATTAAAAAGGGGAGAAAATAGCATGCAATGGCTATCTGATCTGATAATTAAGAGATATTGCAACTATTACCAAATGAGAAGATAATGAGGTTAGCGTATGTCAACATTTAAAAGCATGTTCAATAATAATTGGTGATAAATAAAAATATTAATATCGTTAATCTGTAACTGTTGTATGTAAAGAAGATACTGAAAATATGTAATTATCAGTTATATTAATCCTATCATCACCTATTTTTATTGAAAACCAGAATTCTCAGTGTGGAATTAAGAAGATTCAGATGTAACGTGGAAGAGATTAAGTAAAATCCTTGTGATGCTGCCACATAAGGAAAAGAAATAGCAGCAATGAAACATGAGGTATTTTACCATTAAAAATACACAGAGAGAGAGAGAGAGAGAGAGAGAGAGAGATTTCCTAGATAGTGTATATGCCTAGTTTCATTCATTAAAAATGTCCTAGAAACAATGACCAGTGCAGAAGCAGTTGGCTTCCATAACACCAATAATGGACCTGATACGTCATTTCCTATTAGAAGAAACCAGAGCTTCATGGAGCAACAATTGGTTCTCACTGTGGGGCAGAAACTATACAATAATCCTGAGACATCTTGACATACAGTTATTTAAGAAAGATCTCCAAGATATAAAAGGACTCTGGACCTCTCCCCAGTATAAAAGCATTACTGAATGAAAATAACAGCAACTTATTCTTCCATTAGGTTTGTTCTTGCATTAGGTTAAAACACATAGTACCTAAAGTAAGAATTTAAGTTCAGACAAAATATTGACAATAATCAATATGTCCTTGTTAGTAATTTATTTTTTTTTTAAATTTTGCTTTAAATTCTGGGATACATGTGCAGAACGTGCAGGTTTGTTAAATAGGTATATATGTGCCATGGTGGTTTCCTGCACCTATCAACCTGTCATCTAGGTTTTAAACCCCGCATGCATTAGGTATTTGTCCTAATGCTGTCCCTCCCCATGTTCCTAACCCCCTGACCGGCCCCTGTGTGTGATATTCCCCTCCCTGTGTCCATGTGTTCCCATTGTTCAATTCCTGATTATGAGTGAGAACATACAGTGTTTGTTTGTTTTTTGTTTTTCTCAGTTAGTTTGCTGAGACTGATGGCTTCCAGCTTCATCCATGTCCCTGCAAGGGACATGAACTCATTCTTTTTTATGGCTGTGTAGTATCCCATGGTGTATATGTGACACATTTTTAAGAATACACTTCTGTGACAAAATGCAGGCTAAATTCTCAAAATATGAAAAACGTTGTGCAATCTGGACCAACTCCTAAAAAGAATGCTTAAGTATTTAGGAGGTGGGGTCATTGCTTTCACACAATGAACACCAACTGATTTTTAGACCAACTTCAAGTTAGTTGTTTATCAAACCATTTTGAAAAGGTCAGTTTTTGTGTTAGTTTTGAATTCGCATTATGCATCAAAGCAGTAGTTTATCTGGTACAGGTCATAGGATTTTGATATATTGTAAGAGATTTTTTTAAAAAAATTTCTCTAATGAGGCACATCTAGAATAACAGAAAGTTGTTTGTGGTTTCTGGGATTAAGCTAAACAAATAATGCTCTCCCTAGTGATTACCTATCATATCAAAATCTTAACGAACAACTGATATAGATAATATAAAGGAGTTTTTATCATAGTAGAAAACATTCATCTGTTATATATTCACAATAAATTATTAGACATCAATAAACCTATTGTTATGACAAGAATTTAATACAATGTATAATTTTAAATGGTCACAGTGAATGAATAACTGCCACTTCTAAGGCCCACCCACCAACTCAATCCAATTGCAGGAAACATGGATATTTTTATGATTCTAGTTTTGCAAATAATCGTAATATTTTTAAAAATAATTATGTGTTTACCTAGAACCCAGAACCACACTAACAGGCCCTTGGGGAAAAAAAAAATCTTTCTAGCATTACTAGGTTGAGGTTTTAATCAAAAGGAGTTCAGAAATTGTGAATACCTCAGTTGACTAAGGTATAAATATTAATTTCTAAATATTAGAAGTAGCTGAAAAGTAACAGAAGTCTAGTTCATTATTGATCTCATGATCAATCCCTGCTTACTCTAGAAAAATCACTTTCCTATCTATTGGTAATTTCACTGCTTTATGGATTTGATGCCTCCTTTAATATCCCTATTGATAGCTAGATCAACACTTACTTATTTATAACTATACTTGTATTGCTTTACTTTGTGTACACAGAAGTCCCTTGAAACCTGAACACTTAATCATTCTCCTATTTTTACAATACTAAAGGGTTAAATGTCGCTAGAGAAGAACCTGTGAAATTGCTATAAAAGTTAGCAATTAGAAAAATGGTCAACTTGCTGATATCTTCCAAGTAACAGTTAGTTATTTATTTTAAAGCATCTAAGAAGTACTCTATTATTTATCTTGAAGCCTAGATATTTCCCATGTCTATTCGAATGTAAATACAAAGATTTATAACACATGATCCCAAATGATTCTTACCTAAATCTAGCATCTTCTGAATCATATACTCAAATTTGACAAATGAAATATCATTAACCTAATGTAAATCCTCCATTTTCTGCATTGACATAAGATAAATAAAAGGAAATCCCTTCTACCAGATGTTGTTTCAATCCTAGTAAATTTGTTCACACTCATGTCCATCTGGGGAATGTAGACCACGCTTGGACTTAAGAAGATAGAACATGACACATTTATAAAACTAGAGTTCCTAGATTAATACACTCTCAGCAGTAATTTGAAACAGAGAAAAAAATCATCCAACTAATACAATTAGAACACACTAATACTTGTCTGTACATGGACCAAAAATGTGAGTGGTATTTGTCCTGAAAAATCATATTTTAAGCCTGAGCTTCCATGGCTACGTATGTCAAGTATATAAGATCTGCAGTGTTAAAACCAACAAATAGAAAGCTATAATAAAACTTAGTCAAAGGCCTGTTTTACTTAGACATCCAAAACCAAAATGGGTTACCCAAAGTCATGAAACACAAAGGTAAAACTAACATTTAGTCTTAATTTAATTAACTTCAACCTAGTTGCTAGTCTTCCATGGAGCAGATTATATACATGACCAGAAGATTTAAGTTTTGTGTTGACATCAGACGACAAGCCAGGAGCTTGGGTTTTTTTTGTTTTTCTTTATTTTTGTGTATTTCTGTATGTATGTGTGTTTTGAGTTATTTTCTTTGGTTAATTGTTTTATCAAAATTAAAATTTTAATCAAAATTTACAAAACATAATTTAATGAAAATGATAGATTGTCATAATAAAATTTTACAGTAAAAATTCAGCCAATTGGTTATTCTGAAAGCTTGACTACTATTCAATCAATATGCTTCATTCAAAGAAAAAGAAAAAAAAAAACCTTCACTCAGCAATCACAAATTTCTTTTTTTAAAATTATTATTTTTATGGAGGTAACTCCATGTGGTACACAGGGATCACCCATTTCGGTTGAATATACTTAGTTGCCTGAGAACTGTGCCACAAAGACTCCCTACACTTAGGCCTATTTTCTTTGGCTTCAGTATTAAAGATCACTGCTTTTGCAGATTGTGTTTCTCGTTTATCTGTATTTCATGACCAATCTGTCTTAATTCTGTTTTAACGGCCTCCTGGTCTTCTCAACTAGTAAAAGAGCTGAGGCCAGGCGTGGTGGCTCATGCCTGTAATCCCAGCACTTTGGGAGGCCAAGGTGGGCGGATCACCTGAGGTCGGGAGTTTAAGACCAGGGTGACCAATATGGCAAAACCCCATGTCTACTAAAAACACAAAAATTAGCCAGGAGTGGTGACGGGTGCCTGTAATCCTAGCTGCTGGGGATGCTGAGGCAGGAGAATTGTTTGAACCAGGGAGGCGGAAGTTGCAGTGAACCGAGATCAAGCCATTCTTTGTGCTCCAGCCTGGGTGACAAGAGCGAAACTCCGTCTCAAAAAATAAATAAATAAATAAAAGAGTTGAGTGATGGTACCTGTCTTTGACTCAAAAAACAAACGACAACACAAACAAAAAAACTTGTCATGTTTACCATATTCTGCAAAATTTTCAGAAACTGAGTCTACTTCCTCCTCATAACCAGGTCATCAAGCCAACAGTTCTAATGACTAATACTATTTTCATTTGGCTGTAAAAGGAATGATCCAATTGTCTTATCTGTGTCTGTTTTCCTTGCAATAGTTTTTCTCATATGTACCTGTGTCTGTATTTCATTTAAACTTGTGGTTGAAGTTACCTGACGTTAGTGTTCTCTGTATCTGTAAGTGAAGGAAGTCTCATTATTGTACCAGACAAAAAATAATTAGATTTTATAATGATGTGTTTTTATGTGTATCCTTCACATAGCCCCTTTGAATATGTATGGATTGCAGGAATTTGCCAATATATACATCATGCTTGTGTTTAATTAAAACAGACAGATCAAAGGAAGGGAAATGTATAGAAAGAGGTAAAAAATTAAACAAGTTTTGATTATAGAGTACAAAGGTTGTTTGGCTTGTGTAATAACACTTGTATGGAGATATTAGGTGTCTTGAGTTTGCACTGCACTTCATAAATTCTGAATTACTACACAAGAAATCTGAAAAGATGAGTGCATCGATTTTAATATTTCTATCTCAAGAAGTTGAGACTCCCTATAGAAATGCAAAAAGAAGTCATGTCCAGAAATGAGAAAAAGCTTACTGGACGAATTACACTCTGTTAAATATTGAACCTGAGCTTCCAGCTTTACTCAAATATGACAAATTCTGGTACTACAGAAAATGGCACAAATCAAATAGGAAGAATTTCCAAGACTAAGAACACTCTTTGATAGTCAAGTTCAGAAATATTGGCTATGCTCTTCAGAAAAGGCAAGCCCAAGTCTCATTACTTTCCTGTGAATTTGCTACAATTATTTTGTCGCGAGAGTGAAATGTTTCTGAAAAGAGTGCTATGTCTTTGTTTACATCCAGGAAGAACTGATAACTCAGATTACAAAAACTCTTAAATTTGAAGGAGTTATTGTTCTAATTGACTTATAAAAATAAATAAGTACTAATAACTTAAATAAGAGATAATTCTTATAAAAAGAAGAAACTGAACTTCTAATGACTTAAATATCTTGGCCCTTTAAGAAAAAAAAGTCTCATTGAAAATACCTGTCAAGAAAAAGTAAACTGTAATATCTATGGCAGATGCATAGGTAAGAAAAAAAAGCAACTTAATATTAGGCTACCAACAAATATTCTTATCTTTAAAACCACTTAATAGTAAATAAATACCAAATCATATAAAAGTTAAAACTGATACCAGGTTTCCATTTGGGGTGAATTCTTGGACATGATCATTTGTTTGGGTTAATACATTTCATCTTGAAAGCGTTATATTTTATTTTATTCAATACATTCTTTCTCTCAGAAAGCTTTAGTTTGATTCCTTTTTCCTATAATTTATTATGCTAATTTTAACATTTGTTTTTATTTTTGTTTTTATTTACTCAAACCATACTTCATACTATGTTTTATGAATCAAAATACATCAAATTACTTAGTGTCATAATAAATGTAAAATACACATATGCTTTAATAAATTAAATGTTTTGCATTGCTGTCTTCAAAATGTATTTATTCTCAGGAACTTCTGACATGCTGCAAGCATGTGGATTAAGTAAATCTACATATACCAGATATATAAAATTTTAAAGTGCCATCTTTCTGGCAAACTTTAATCAAAATAATTATAAAGAACGTGCCCCTCAGGCTACAATGGTAAAACAAGACCTTAAGTTAATTACCTATTGTGAACGTTTGAAAAATCAGATAAAATATGTAAAACAACTGTTTTCAGACATTAGACAAGCAAAACAAGACTATGATATTTGTGGAAGGGAAACAAACGAAATGAACCCATCAGCAGCCCAGGCTTTCAGACTGGAGCTGATCACTTCTTGGCAGTAGACCCAGGTAGGGAACTTACACAGCAGAGCTGGCATGGGGAACTGAGATGTAGACAGTAATGTGGGGAGGTTGAGATGCCTGGGAGTTTGGGGGCAGAATAATTCCAGAGAGTAAGGAGATGTATAGAAAAAGAGTTCCAGAAAGCAGTGATTCAAATAAACAATAAAATAATAAAAAGTGTCAATGAATAATTTTGGAAGTTCATTAACAAAACTGAAATAGAATCTAAATTAAAATAAATATATGAAATGAAAGGTCATTAGGATTATGGCATTCTTAAGGTCATTGCGTTTTTTTATTTTATTTTTTATTATACTTTAAGTTCTAGGGTACATGTGCACAACATGCAGGTTTGTTACATAGGTATACATGTGCCATGTTGGTGTGCTGCCCCCATTAACTCGTCATTTACATTAGGTATATCTCCTAATGGTATCCCTCTCCCCTCCCCCCACCCCACAACAGGCCCCAGTGTGTGATGTTCCCCTTCCTGTGTCCAAGTGTTCTCATTGTTCAATTCCCACCTAGGAGTGAGAACATGTGGTGTTTGGTTTTCTGTTCTTGCGATAGTTTGCTGAGAATGATGGTTTCCAGCTGCACCCATGTCCCTACAAAGGACATGAACTCATCCTTTTTTATGGCTGCATAGTATTCCATGGTGTATATGTGCCACATTTTCTTAATCCAGTCTGTCACTGATAGACATTTGGGTCTGTTTCAAGTCTTTGCTATTGTGAATAGTGCCGCAATGAACATATGTGTGCATGTGTCTTTATAGCAGCATGATTTATAATCCTTTGGGTACATACCCAGTAATGGGATGGCTGGGTCAAATGGTATTTCTAGTTCTAGATCCTTGAGGAATCGCCACACTATCTTCCACAATGGTTGAACTAGTTTACAGTCCCACCAACAGTGTAAAAGTGTTCCTATTTCTCCACATCCTCTCCAGCACCTGTTGTTTCCTGACTTTTTAAGGATCACCATTCTAACTGGTGTGAGATGGTATCTCATTGTGGTTTTGATTTGCATTTCTCTGATGGCGAGTGATGATGACCATTTTTGCATGTGTCTGTTGACTGCATAAATGTCTTCTTTTGAGTAGTGTCTGTTCACATCTTTTGCCCACTTTTTGATGGGGTTGTTTTTTTCTTGTAAATTTGTTTGAGTTCTTTGTAGCTTCTGAATATTAGCCCTTTGTCAGATGAGTAGATTGCAAAAATTTTCTCCCATTCTGTAGGTTGCCTGTTCACTCTGATGGTAGTTTCTTTTGCTGTGCAGAAGCTCTTTAGTTTAATGAGATCCCATTTGTCAATTTTGGCTTTTGTTGCCATTGCTTTTGGTGTTTTAGACATGAAGTCCTTGCCCATGCCTATGTCCTGAATGGCATTGCCTAGGTTTTCTTCTAGGGCTGTTATGGTTTTAGGTCTAACATTTAAGTCTCTAATCCATCTTGAATTAATTTTTGTATAAGGTGTAAGAAAGGGATCCAATTTCAACTTTCTACTTATGTAGTGGCATGATCTTGGCTAACTGCAAGACCTGGCTCCCAGGTTCACACCATTCTCCTGCCTCAGCCTCCTGAGTAGCTGGGACTACAGTTGCCTGCCCCCACGCCCAACAATTTTTTTTTTTTTTTTTTTTTTTTGTATTTTTAGTAGAGACAGGGTTTCACTGTGTTAGCCAGAATGGTCTCGATCCCCTGACCTCATGATCCACCCACCTCGGCCTCTCAAAGTGCTGGGATTACAGGCGTGAGCCACCACGCCTGGCCCACACCCGGGTGATTACCAAAGCCTGGCAGAGACACAACGAAAAAAGATAATTTTAGACCAATATTCCTGATGAACATCGATGCAAAAAATCCTCAATAAAATACTGGCAAACGAAATCCAGCAACACATCAAAAAGCTTAGCCACCATGATCAAGTGGGCTTCATCCCTGGGATGCAAGGCTGGTTCAGCATACGCAAATCAATAAATGTAATCCAGCATATAAACAGAACCAAAGACAAAAACCAGATGATTATCTCAATAGATGCAGAAAAGGCCTTTGACAAAATTCAACAGCTCTTCATGATTAAAACTCTGAATAAATTCGGTATTGATGGAACATATCTCAAAATAATAAGAGCTATTTATGACAAACCCACAGCCAATATCATACTGAATGGGCAAAAACTGGAAAAATTCCCTTTGAAAACTGGCACAAGACAGGGATGCCCTCTCTCACCACTCCTATTCAACATAGTGTTGGAAATTCTGGCCAGGGCAATCAGGCAAGAGAAAGAAATAAAGGGTATTCAATTAGGAAAAGAGAAAGTCAAATTGTCCCTGTTTGCAGATGACATGATTGTGTATTTCGAAAACCCCACTGTCTCAGCCCCAAATCTCATTAAGCTGATAAGCAACTTCAGCAAAGTCTCAGGATACAAAATTGATGTGCAAAAATCACAACTATTCCTACACACCAATAACAGACAAACAGAGAGCCAAATCATGAGTAAACTCCCATTCACAATTGCTTCAAAGAGAATAAAATACCTAGGAATCCAACTTACAAGGGATGTGAAGGACCTCTTCAAGGAGAACTACAAACCACTGCTCAATGAGATAAAAGAGGACACAAACAAATGGAAGAACATTCCATGCCCATGGATAGGAAGAATCAATATCGTGAAAATGGCCATAGTGCCCAAGGTAATTTATAGATTCAGTGCCATCCCCATTAAGCTACCAATGACTTTCTTCGCAGCATTTGAAAAAACTGCTTTAATGTTCATATGGAACCAAAAAAGAGCCTGCATTGCCAAGACAGTCCTAAGCCAAAAGAACAAAGCTGGAGGCATCACGCTACCTGACTTCAAACTATACTCAAGGCTACAGTAACCAAAACAGCATGGTACTGGTACCAAAACAGAGATAGAGACCAATGGAACAGAACAGAGCCCTCAGAAATAACACCACACATCTACAATCATCTGATCTTTGACAAACCTGACAAAAACAAGAAATGGAGAAAGGATTCCCTATTTAATAAATGGTGCTGAGAAAACAGGTCATTGTATTTTTTAAGAAAAGAATTGAAATATTAACTTCATTGACTATCCATCTACTCAGACAACTTTTAAACACTATTTTGTTTTGTATTTTTTCATCCTATCCAAACTATTAGCCAAGACTCCAAAATTCTGCAGGATAGTATAACGTTTTTCCTAAAAACAGTAACACAATTCTTATTAGCTGTGGAAAATTCTAGATAGAACATAGTAAATAAGTCTTGCCCTCCACCTTAATGGCCCTCCCCATCCCCATCCATAATGCTTTGAATTTTAAAAAAGACTGCATTTAAGATCTACATTTCTCAGAAAACATAAACTTTCATTCACATAAATCCTTTTAACATTTATCAAACACTAAGGATCTATGAATCAATCCAGTATAAGAAATGCTATCAGTTGGCTATTTTACATGCCATACCGGCATGAATAGAATCATAATTTTTATTATCTATTCTCAGATTTATTCTTCCAAATACAATTTAGCATTCTTATAATTTTCATAATTAACATCCAAAGAGCTTTTCTCGAAATTGCATAAAATTTGATATTATGTACCTAAACAAGACACATGGTGTTTCTCCTCCATTAATTATATTTTATCTACCTTTGTACTATTTTTTTATTTTCTTAAATAAGTTTTTAATATTAAATATCACTCTAGCATATGTAGTTTATGATTTGATAAGTAAGATTGGTAATTTTTCTTATTTTTTTTAATAGATACATAGGCTATTGAGCATTGTAGGTACATTTTTTTAACCAGAAAACTTACTGAATTCTATTATTATTTTTATTATAATACTATGTGTTTTGTGACAAATTACATGATGAATAAGGCATACAGAGATGAATACAAAGATGAATACGGCACAGCTTATTCATCAACGTGCTGGACCACAATGGGTGAAAAATTGAATAAAAAATGTGTTTGTTGAAGAATAAATTAACATATCTACATTTTTTCTTTGTATAATATTATCTACCAGAAATATAGACAAAGGTTAGTGACAATTTACATAGCCTTGGTAGGTAAATTGAGAGGATGTGTGGTGAAAATACAAGACATAAGACAGAAGATCAGTATGTGTATAAGGAAAAGCAAAGTTGGATCCTACTGGAAAAGTTACATCATCTTTAAACCAATTTCCTCATTAGTAAATTGAGGATAATTGCATTTTCTAAGGTCGTCATAAATATAAAATTAGACTATACATATAAAAGTACTTTAAAAAAAAACACTCTTAAGGCACATCATTTTAGAAATGTCTGTGAAAGAGAAACAATTCGTTTATGTTCTAAATTGTCACATATTTTCTAAGGTAAGTGATAATAAATTAATAGAAGAATAAGGGCAGATTTCAATTATTTCATTTTTCTATTTTTATATGTAATGCTTACTCCTTTGTGTGGAAGTGTATATTTATTAAAACAGCTTTTGATGTTCTCTGACCAACAGTGATTACCAAGCAATCAAGTTTATTGAACTGTGGAGAAAAATGGATATTCTTGAGCTCTCTATAAAAGGTACAGTAAATCTAGTAGCTGTGTAATTAACTTATAATTATGTAAGCAATAAAGGCATAATTATAAGATTATTAATATGTTAAGATTATAAGGAATTTTCTGGCATTTAATTAACATTTACCGAGGCAGACTACAGCAAATTAAATATCAATTAATAAAAATAGTGACATTTATTTAGATACTCTATTAGTTGTCACAATTATTAACTTGTTATCACTGGCTTTTAAAATTCTGATTAAGTGTGTAAAAATCTCTATGATTTTTATGTGTTAAAAATCTAATTATATTAGTGTCCTATAATTTTAAATTGATTACACATAATATCTCATAAAAAAATCTCAATATTATCTTGTAAATTGATGCATAATGGACATACACTAGTGTATAAAGCCAAATAAACATGTTCTCAACAGCTGAGCAATCTTACAAACCCTCTCTCTGTAGTACCCAATGTTATAATCTGAAAATTTTAAAAAATATTAAACCCATGAGACAATTTATGTCTACAGCAAAACACGAAATATGGCTCTTCTATAGCTGTTCTATGTCTCTGACGTGGATCCATGACTTAGAATACGTGCTTTGAAACATATAACTGACTGTCTAAGATACATCTATGTAAAGTCTAGCTTATCTGTTTTAGTGTTAATCATCTGGTCCTAGCAAGTACATTGAAGGTGATAGATGTCTTAACTAGTGTAAAATACACATTCCATCCATATTAATTCTAAACACTCACCATTCAGTTCTTTCATTCATAGTTCCCAGTTACCAACATGATATAAAATGTTTAAGAAGTATACTAACAAAAAAGCCAAAACCTTTGTAAAAAATAAATTATTACATTAGAAAAAAATTGAAGAAAGTGATCAGGAAAACCACCAAAAGTGATAGGTAAAATACCCTTAATTTATGACATTGTCATATATTAAGATAAATGATTGATTTATCCTGAAATAAGTTCAATTTTACCAATACATAGTGTGCACATCTTCTGCCATAAGAACTTACTTGAAAGGATGCTACAGTTATATATATTTGAAAATCTTTTCTTTGAATGTATAGGTATGCATTCATTTATGGAAGAGTCAGAGAAAACCTGCAGAAAAGAAATCTATACAAGTTTGTCAAACAGAACTTAAGCACAAAACTTTCAAATCATATCATACTTACTAAGTTATCAAAAAACTAGAAAACGGAAATGCTCTGTTAGAATTACTTTAAAAATAAAATAAATACTTGATACAGTGTTCCTTGGACCATCTTAGTTCTGAGAGTTTTAGTTATAAGATATGAAATGTGTGAAAATTAGTAATTAAAATGTCAGTGTTTTTCTGATTAATTAACGAAACTGATGTTGAGTGTGTACCTTTTAGGTAAATCTGTGACATTATAAGAAGTTAAACATCAAGTGTTATCAAAAAAAAGAATGTGCTCCTTGCTTGTTTACTTAAATAATATATCCTGGCCGAAAAAAAAAAAAAGGATTCTTCAATATTTGGCTGTCAGGAGGTTCTCAGATATTATAAACACTTGAACACACTGGTATCACATTAAAATACAAACTCCTTTTCAACAAGAAAATAGTTTTTAAGTTAAGCTATGTTTAAATAAATAATATCAAGAGAAACTGTGATATAGCCAATGTATAGAAATATATTTTAAATTCTAAATCAATGACAAAATAATAAGCAAATGATAATAAAACAGAGAGTACTATCCCAGTATCTGAGGTATCCATCTTTGGAAATCTGTCTTTGAATTCAATTTTAACAACTATATAAATATTTTATTTATTGTAACTGACATTTAGATTTTGTGGTTCTTATAAACTCAACTGTTTTCCTTGCTAATATCTCTTTAAATGATTTAACTTAGAAATAACATTTTCTGAACTAAAATTGATGTAATTTACATATTATGACACAATGTGGTATTCTCTCATTATCTGTGAATCTTCCTGTCATATTAAGAGTGCTCTTTTAATCTGAAACATATCTTAAGGAATCACATGAATATTTTTAATTTTAAACTACTTTATGAGATGTGTTATCTATATTATATATATAATATATATATTACGCAAAATGTACATACCATTGTACAAATTTTTCTGAAGGAATGCCTGCATAATACCCTCTAGGACAAGAAATAACACTGCTAGGATTTCAGGAGGTCTTGCATGACTTTTTGCAATTAAAATTACTTTCCTCCTCACTGGATACAACCACTGTTTTAGTAGCCATAGTAAATAAGTAAATTTTTTTTGGTATAGTTTTACCAATTAAGTATGCATTTTGCAACATTAAATTTTTGTATTTCCTTTTTTAAAAATATTTATGTAGATTCATATGTTCTCATCTCTAGCTTTATTCAAATTATACTTGAAATTTTTTCATTTTTGTATGTTATGTGGTTTTTCAATCCTTGATAAATATATTACAATTTATTCTTTCTCTTGTTTGAAGATGTTTTTATTGTTTTGAGTGTTTTGTTGTAATAAATAAGGCTTCTAAAAATATTCCTATACATGTTCATATGCAAGCATTTCTGGAGTAAAGAGGCAGGACTGGGTCAGTGGATGTATGTTTCACGTTAGCAGATATTGCAGCACCATTTCCTAAAGTTCTTTTTTTTTTACCAATTTAAATTCCCAACAGATGTGCCAGAAGATTTTTCATTGTTCTATATTCTCAATAAATCTTGGTTTTGTGTCATTTTTACTTAATCCATTCTTTTGGCTGTGTAGTGGCATTTAATTTATATTTAATTTTTAAAATCTGATGAATAAGCATTTGAATATCTATTAAAGTGTATATAGTTATTTAAAATTCCTCATTTGAGAAGATCCTCTACAAGACTTTTTCCCTTTTTTATTGGCCTTTCTGTCTTTTCTTTGTATTTGTGGGAATTCATTGTATGTGATCTGGCTACAAGTATTACTTGATACAGGCATTGCAGACGTCTTTTCACACTGGCTTGAATTTCACCTTCTTAATGGTACATTTTAATTAATACCAGGTCTAAATAGAGGTTAATATATCAAACGCCATTTCACATAGTATTCTGTTAAAGAAAAGTTCATTGATCGTGAATAGGTAAGTTTTCATGTAAAAGCTTCATTGTTTTTCTGTTCTTTTTAAAATCCATGAAACATCTATAACGGATTTTTGTATATGATACTAATCAAGGGTCATTATTCCCTTATAAAACTAAGGGTATCCAATTTAACTAAAACCATTTATTGAAAAGGTAATTTTCCTCTTGTTAGGCTGAAGACATTAATCTAAAGACTGCTTATATATGTTCCATTGGTTATTGTCTGTTCTTACAACAAATAACACAGCTTCTAAATCATGACATGGATTTTGACACTTAATTCTGTAATTTCTCCAGCTTTGTGTTTCTTCCACAAGTTTTCCTTGACCATTCTGGACTTTTGATTGGCATGTATACTTTTGAATGAGGTTGTGAATTTACACAAATGTACAAATTTTTATAGGATTTTATAATTTCATTAAGTGTATAGACCAGATGTATAACAGAGTTTTTAAATATTTGAACATTTTTTCAATTCAAGAAAATTTACTTAAGTTTATAAAAACACATAATTATATTTAGTATTTATAAGTGTAGAATTTAAATTCCTCAGATTAGTAAAGAGTATCTAAGATTAGGAACACACCAAGGATGTCCGCTCTCACTACTCCTATTCAACATCATACTGGAAGTCATAGCTAATGCAATTAGACAAAAAAGGAAAAAAGAACCCAAATGAGTTCACTGGTGAGTTCTAGCAAACATGTAAAGATGAAATAAACCAGTTAATTTTCTACAATCTGTCCTAGAAAATAGAATCAGAGCAAATACTTGCTAAATCTTTCTGGCCAGCATTACTTTGATATCAAATCAGAAAAATACAAGAAAACACTACTACAGACCAATAACTTTTATGAATATAGATTCAAAAATCCTCAACCAAACATTATCAAATTGCCAATAATGTATTAAAAGAAATCTATACCATGTGGAATTTATTACACATATGCAAGGCTGGTCTAGCATTTGAAAACCATGAAATCCATTATGTCAACAGGCTAAGGAAAAGAAGTCATATGATCTCATATTAACAGATACAAAAAAAAAGTTGGCAAAATTAATCATCCATTAATCATAAACCCTTTCAGCAAACTAGTATTAGAATTTAACTTCCTCAGATTAATGAAGAATAGCTACAAAAATGTTTACAGCTAATACAATGTTTAATAGTGAGGAAAGCATGCTTTCCTGCTAAGATCAGGAACACATTAAAAAATATATAAACAGAGGAAGAGATATTTCATGTAAATGAATTTGAAATCTCAATATTGTAAACATGAAAATTCATCTCAACTTAACCTGTAGACTCTGCATAGCCCCAATCAAAAATTCTACAAGTTGTTATTTTCTCAACTTAACCTGTAGACTCAGCATAGCCCCAATCAAAACTTCTACAAGTTGTTATTTTGTGCATAGCAACAAACTTATTCTCAAGATTATAGAGACAGGCAAAAAAAAAAACAAAAACAAACAAACAAAAAAAACCAGATAGCCAAGATAATATTTAAGGAGAAAAACAAAGTCAGACAACTAATATGACTAATACAACAAGACTAATATAAAACTATAATAATAAAGACAGTGGTGTAATAATGGACTATTAAACAAATATTTCAATGAAACAGAATAAAGAGCCCAGAAATAAATACAATAGTCATAACTCAACACCCTAGAGATAATAATACATAATATTAGTCTTTTCAACATATTGCATCATGATATGAGAGAAAAGAGACTAGAATTGGGGATTATGATAACTGTCCTCAAAGTTGCACACTGGAAATTAAGGTAACTGGATTAAAAAGCTTTTGTGCCTTTTCTAATAATAGATTATTTTAATAAATTAAAATATTGATTATTCTCTTCTACATAGTGTATAAAGATTAGAACATATTGTTACATCAGCAGCAATCACTTCTTCCATATTTCCATTCTTGATTTTATAAGGCAATGTTTTATTTATATATTAACTCAGATTTTATCAGAGCAACTGTTGGATCACAGAAATAATCTGCCTATTATGGCCATTTAAGAAAAAATGTTTCAGTGTCATCAGTGTAGAATCTGCTATTCAACATGGGTTTCAAATTCCTTCATAATTTGATGCCACACTAATTTGATACACTTCCTCAATTCTTGTCAATATACATGTAGTATTCCAATTTAATAATACTTTCATAAATTACAAATCTACAGCACTGAAAAAGATTACTCTCCCTACTTACTCTGAGTATTCAAATTGTTCTCTTTTTTTTTTTTTTTTTTTTTTTGAGTCGGAGTCTCGCTCTGTTGCCCACGCTGGAGTGCAGTGGCGCAATCTCGGCTCACTGCAAGCTCCGCCTCCCGGGCTCACGCCATTCTCCTGCCTCAGCCTCCCGAGTAGCTGGGACCATAGGCGCCCGCCACCTCGCCCGGCTAGTTTTTTGTATTTTTTAGTAGAGACGGGGTTTCACCGTGTTAGCCAGGATGGTCTCGATCTCCTGACCTGGTGATCCACCCGTCTCGGCCTCCCAAAGTGCTGGGATTACAGGCTTGAGCCACCGCGCCCGGCTGTTCTCATTTTTTAAAAAAATAATAGTCTTACATTTTATCTTCTTTATGTCACATTATCAGGCAACTGTGGCTCTCACTGATTTCCCTCAATATTAATGTACTTCAGTAAATATTACTTAGTTGATTACCTCTGTTGCATTATTTACTTGTTTGTGTATTTTTAATCTTTTCCAGAATACATCAATAATTTCTTCATATTAATGCCATAGCATCTGGTCTACTTTGTCTTTAACAGCTCCAAGAATTACATTGTACTTACAGTAAGTGCTAAATATCATTTAATTTAATTAATGTTTGAATCCTCTGCTAGTGCAGTGGTTTTTGTTCTGTGATTTATTGGTGAAAGACAGATAATTCCCAAGAAACTTGTTGAAATAGATTTCTCTTGCCTACCCCAGATCTGTGAACAATGAAATGAGTCCCAGGGCTTTTTAAAAAGAGCCTCACTGATTTTTTTTTATAAATATACTTTAAGTTCTGGAGTACATGTGCAGAATGTGCAGGTTTTTTACATAGGTATACACATGCCATGGTGGTTTGCTGCACCAATCAACCTGTCACCTACATTAGGTGTTTCTCCTGATGCTATCCCTTCACTAGCCCCCCATTCCCCAACAGGCCCCTGTGTGTGATGTTCCCTTCCCTGTGTCCATGTGTTCTCATTGTTCAGCTGCCACTTATGAGTGAGAAGATGCGGTGTTTGGTTTTCTCCTCCTGTGTTAGTTTGCTGAGAATGATGGTTTCCAGCTTCATCCATGTCCCAGCAAATGTATGAACTCATCCTTTTTTATGGCTGCATAGTATTTCACAGTGTATATGTGCCACATTTTCTTTATCCAGTCTATCATTGAGGGGCATTTGGGTTGGTTTCAAGTCTTTGCTATTCTGAATACTGCTGCAGTAAAAATAAGTGTGCATATAGTAGAATAATTTATAATCCTTTGGGTATATACCCAGTAATGGGATTGCTGGGTCAAATGGTATTTCTGGTTCTAGATCCTTGAGGAATCGCCACACTGTCTTCTACAATGGTTGAACTAATGTACACTCCCACCAACAGTATAAAAGCATTCTTATTTCCCCACATCCTCTCCACCATCTGTTGTTTCCTGACTTTTTAATGATCGCCATTCTAACTGGCTGGTGAGATGATATCTCACTGTGGTTTTCATTTGCATTTCTCTAATGACCAGTGATGATTAGCTTTTTTTATTTTTTTTCATATATTTGTTGGCCACATAAATGTCTTCTTTGAGGAAGTGTTTGCTCAAATCCTTCACCCACTTTTTGATGGTTTTTTTTTTCTTGTAAATTTGTTTAAGTTCCTTGTAGATTCTGGATATTCGCCCTTTGTCAGATGGGTAGATTGCAAAAATTTCTTCCCATTCTGTAGGATCCCTGTTCATGCTGATGATAGTTTCTTTTGCTGTGCAGAAGCTCTTTAGTTTAATTAGCTCCCATTTTTCAGTTTTGGCTGATGTTGCCATTGTTTTTGGTGTTTTAGTCACGAAGTCCTTGCCCATACCTATGTCTTGAATTGTATTGCCTAACTTTTCTTCTAGGGTTTTTATGGCTGTAGGTCTTACGTTTAAGTCTTTAATCCATCTTGCATTATTTTTTTTGTATCAGGTGTAAGGAAGGGGTCCAGTTTCAGTTTTCTGCATATAGCTAGTCAGTTTTCCTAACGCATTTCATTAAATAGGAAATCCTTTCCCCGTTGCTTGTTTTTGTCAGGTTTGTCAAAGATCAGATGGTTGTAGATGTGTGGTGTTATTTCTGAGGGCTCTGTTCTGTTCCATTGGTCTCTATCTCTGTTTTGGTACCAGTACCATGCTGTTTTGGTTACTGTAGCCTTGTAGTATAGTTTGAAGTCAGGTAGCGTGATGCCTCCAGCTTTGTTCTTTTGGCTTAGGACTGTCTTGGCAATGCAGGCTCTTTTTTGGTTCCATATGAACATTAAAGCAGTTTTTTCAAATGCTGTGAAGAAAGTCATTAGTAACTTAATGGGGATGGCACTGAATCTATAAATTACCTTTTATAGATTTTCACAATATTGATTCTTCCTATCCATGAGCATGGAATGTTCTTCCATTTGTTTGTGTCCTCTTTTATCTCATTGAGCAGTGGTTTGTAGTTCTCCTTGAAGAGGTCCTTCACATCCCTTGTAAGTTGGATTCCTAGGTATTTTATTCTCTTTGAAGCAATTGTGAATGGGAGTTTACTCATGATTTGGCTCTCTGTTTGTCTGTTATTGGTGTGTAGGAATAGTTGTGATTATTGCACATCAATTTTGTATGCTGAGACTTTTCTGAAGTTGCTTATAAGCTTATGGAGTTTTTGGGCTGAGATGATGGGGTTTCCTAAATACACAATCATTTCAAATGCAAACAGAGATAATTTGATTTCCTCACTTCCTTTTTGAATACCCTGTATTTCTTTCTCCTGCCTGATTGCCCTGGCCAGAACTTCCAATACTATGTTGAATAGGAGTGGTGAGAGAGGGCATCCTTGTCTTCTGGCAGTTTCCAAAGGAAATGCTTCCAGCTTTTGCCCATTCAGTATTATATTGGATGGTTGTTTGACATAAAAATCTTGTACTAGCTTGAATTACATTCCATCAATACCTCGTTTATTGGGAGTTTTTAGCATGAAGGGTATTGAATTTTATCAAAGGCCTATTCTTCATCTATTAATATAATCATGTGGTTTTTGTCATTGGTTCTGTTTATGTGATGAATTACATTTTTTGACTTGCATATGTTGAACCAGCCTTGCCTCCCAGGGATGAAGCCAACTTGATGTGGTGGGTAAGTTTTTTGATGTGCTGCTGGATTTGGTTTGCCAGTATTTAATTAGGATTTTCACATCAATGTTCATCAGGGATTTTGGCCTGAAGATTTTTTGTTGTTTTTGTGTCTCTGCCAGGTTTTGGTATCAGGATGATGCTGGTCTCATAAATGACTTATGGAAGAGTCCATCCTTTTCAATTGTTTGGGATTGTTTTGGAAGGAATGGTACCAGGTCGTCTTTGTACCTCTGGTAGAATTTGGCTGTGAATTTTTCTAGTCCTGGACTTTTTTTGGTTGTTAGGCTTAATTACTGCCTCAATTTAAGAAGTTGTTATTGATCTATTCAGGGGTTCGACTTCTTCCTGGTTTATTCTTGGGAGGGTTTATGTGTCCAGGAGTTCACCCACTTTTCTAGATGTTCTAGTTATTTTGTAGGGTGTTTACAGTATTCTCTGATGGTAGTTTGTATTTCTGTGGAATCAGTGGTGATATCCCTTTATCATTTTTCTTTTTTGTCTATTTTGAGTCTTCTCTCTTTTCTTCTTTATTAGTCTAGCTAGTGGTCTATCTATTTTGCTAATATTTTTTTTAAAAAACAACTCCTGGATTCATTGATTTTAAGGGTTTTTCGTGTCTCTATCTCTTAATTTCAGACAAAATAGACTTTAAACCAACAAAGACCAAAAAAGACACAGAAGGGAATTACATAATGATAAAGGGATCAATGCAATGAGAAGAGCTAACTATCCTAAATATATATGCACCGAATACAGGAGCACCCAGATTAATAAAGCAAGTTCTTAGAGTACTACAGAGAGACTTAGACTCCCACACAATAATAGTAGGAGATTTTAACACCCCACTGTTAATATTAGACAGATCAATGAGATAGAAAATTAACAAGGACATTCAGGACTTGAACTCAGCTTTGGACCAAGCAGAACTAATAGACTTCTGCAGAACTCTCCACCCCAAATCAATAGACTATGCATTCTTCTCAGTAACATGTTGCACTTATTCTAAAAATGACCACATAATTGGAAGTAAAACACTCCTCAGCAAATGTAAAAAAATATGGAAATCATAACAAACAGTCTCTCAGACCACAGTGCAATCAAATTAGAACTCAGGATTAATAAATTCACTCAAAACTGCACAACTACATGGAAACTGAACAACCTGCTCCGAGTAACTACTGGGTAAATAACAAAATTAAGGCAGAAATAAACAACTTTTTGAAAGCAATGAGAAAAATAACACAATGTACCAGAATCTCTGGGACACAGCTAAAGCACTGTTTAGAGGGAAATTTATAGCACTAAATGCACATAGGAGAAAGCGGGAAAGATATAAAATCAACACCCTAACATCACCCTAAAGTACTAGAGAAGCAAGAGCAAACAAATTCAAAAGCTAGCAGAAGACAAGAAGTAACTAAGATCAGAACAGAGCTGAAGGAGACGGAGACACAAAAAACCCTTTAAGAAATCAACGATTCCAGGAGCTGGTTTTTTGAAAAGATTAAAAAAATAAATAGACTGCTAACCAGACTCATAAAGAACAAAAGAAGGAAAAATCAAATAGATGCAATAAAAAATGATATCATCAGTGATCCCACAGAAATACACACTGCCATCAGAGAATACTATAAACACCTCTATGCAAATAAAATAGAAAATATAAAAGAAATGGATAAATTCCTGGACACATGCACCCTCACAAGTCTAAACCAGGAAGAAGTCAAATCCCTGAATAGACCAACAACATGTTCTGAGATTGAGGCAGTAATTAATAGCCTACCAGCAAAGAAAAAAGCCCAGGACCAGATGGATTCACAGCCGAATTCTACCAGAGGTACAAAGAGGAGCTGGTACCATTCCTTCTGAAACTATTCCAATCAATAGAAAAAGAGGGAATCCTCCCTAACTCATTTTATGAGACTAGCATCATCCTGATGCCAAAACCTGGCAGAGACACAAGAACAAAAGAAAATTTCAGGCCAATATCCCTGATGAACATTGATGTGAAAATCCTCAATAAGATACTGGCAAACCGAATCCAGCAGCTCATCAAAAAGCGTATCCACCGCAATCAAGTTGGCTTCATCCCTGAGATGCAAGACTGGTTCAACATACGCAAATCAATAAACATAATCCATCATATAAACAGAACCAATGACAAAAACCACACGATTATCTCAATAGATGCAGAAAAGGTCTTTGATAAGAGCCTCACTGATTTTTATGCTTGCCACAGATGGGGCAACTGAGTTTCTACATTGCTAACACGCAAAACTTACTTCTCATTTTATTTTGATCTTGATGAGCTTCAAAGAGAAAAGCAATCTGCAATATTTATTAAACATTTTTAGAGTCTTCAGACTAAATAACATGACAATATTAGCAAAAGTATATGTACTTCCATTTTCACGTTTTCTCAATTGATAACATTTAAAATATCATACACAAAAAAATAGGAAACACTAGTAACAACCCTCCTAATTACCTCATAGTGCTGTGCTTTGAAGTCTACTTTGTAGGGTGAAATACTTTAATAGTTAAATAACAAATTAATTTTAAACAATTAAAAAATAGACCTGTTTCAAAAAAAGGATTCTTAAATTCCATGTATATCATTTTGTTTCCTAAGCATCAATTTTTACATTAGGAGAGGAAGAAACTTACATAAAATATAATTGAGGGAAAAATTAAATAACGATACACTTTCCAGCTATGAGGTTAATTTGTAATTCATACCTGTGCCATTCTGAAAGCCACTGGATAGCTTCATTCTGATATAAAGGCACTGTTCCCATAGGACTGGACATTTATACACCATAAATGAACAGCTGCACAATATACTGGTTTCCAAGGCTCACATTAGCACCACATTAATCCATGTATATTTGCAAATTGTTGTGATCATTGCTCAGAAATGGCATCAGTTGCAGCTGCAGCAATTCTGAAAATATTTCAGACTTGTGATGGCTGGAACAACAACACAGAAATTATAATCATCTGACATCCATCACCACTGCTCCTTCACTTGATTACACCAGTCAACAAATCCTGGGCAGGAAGACAGTGAAATAAGGAACAACACCAACCTCATATGCTAAAGACGTTTGGGTTCTTTTCTTTGATTCTCACCATCCAAATACTTTACCATCTTTCTTCTATTTTTGAAAACTGTATAATATACAAACAGAATCATAAAAATAAATTTTTTAAAGTGTCCACTAGTATGCTACTTTTTAAGTTGCATATGCTCTTTATGCAACTTATAAAGAGATTAGTATGCTCTTTTTAAGTTCTTTTTAGTTCTTTTAAAGAACTAATTCAACAAGGATCTTCTTAAAAATCCTAGTTCCATGTAAAGTGATGTTGTTACTAAATATTATTCTGAATATGATTTTCAATAGAAACATACTTTCTGTTTTCATCCTCCCCTTTGTTTTCTATTTTACATTGACCAAGCTATATTTTCCCATTACTGGAAGACTAAGTATTTTCAGAGTATAGGGTAGATAGATAGGATTTCTTTTTCAATGCTACTGTTTCATGTCTTATCTCTTTATATATTATAGCTCACCAATTTTATACTGAGGGCTACTCTGATAATTAATTTCTAGACATTCACAGTAGACAATTCAGCCTCAAACATTTTATTATGTCACAGGTTTAACTTTTGTGTTAGTATTATTTTTATCCTTTCAGACAAGCTAAGCAAACTTACAAAGTCCGACACTAAGCAAGTGCTTTTAGCCAACATTGAAAATATTTATAGAATACACTAATGAGTGCATATTTATGCCCAATCAACTATTATACAATACTGTTTTCCAAGTCAAGATTTAATTAGACAAAAAATCCCAGTGTTTACCAATACAGAATCTTCAATTGTATGATTCTTGCTTATCTATTTTTCTGATCACAAACTCCACATATTATGTCTGAATATCCTTAGATTTTAAGTGTAATAGTTTATGTCTTATGCATGGTATTCTGTCCACCAGATTTTTATCTCTTAATAAGATATTTCAAATAACATTTCCTCAAGGAACCCATTTAAAATGTATAATTCAACTATTTTTTAGCAGATTTACAGATCTGGGCAACTAACCATTATCAAAATCTAATCAAGAATATTTTCATCACACTGGCTTTTATTCTTTTAATTGTGTCCTGTACATTGGTGCTGCCATTGGTTTCCACTCTTTTACATCAACATAGTTTTATTCCCACCTGACTCCTTTAGGTTGCCATTGTATAATCTCTTTCTCTTCTCTCTCTCTCTCTCTCTCACACACACATACACACACACACACTACAAGCCCAGTTGTATAGTTACATACATATTACTTTATTCAAATTTTTAAAATAATTTAGGAAAAGAAAGACAAAATATATAAATATACTGTTATTTACTATTTTCTACATACTTCCCTTTAGCACTACTCTGTTTTTTTATGTGGCTTTAAATTAATGTCTGCTCCTTCATTTGTTTTGAAACTTGAAGAACTTATTTTTCATGTGTAACAGATCTGATAGCAACAAATTTTATTTCATCTTCATTTTTGAAATATTAATTTTTTAAAAATTTAGAACTTTGGATATGTCACCCACTGCTTTCTTCCTCCATTGTTTCTGTTGAGAAGCCAATTAATAGTATTAGGTTTCTCTCAAATGTGATGAGTTTTTTTGTTTTATTTTGTTTAACTGCCTTCATGATCTTCTTCTTGTCTTTGGCTTTCAATATGTGATGAAGACATGTCTGAGTGTGGATCTCTTGGTGTTTGTCCTACTTGGAGTTTAATGTGTGTCTTGGAAAGATAGATTCATATTGTTCATCATCTTTGGAATGCATTTATCTATTACATTTTCAAATATTTGTTCTGCCTCCTTTTCTATATTCTTTCCTTTTTGTACTCCTATTATGCATATTTTGGAGTTCTTAATGATGCCTAACATTTTTCTAAGGCTCGGTTCCTATCATTTAATTTACTTTTTTCTATCTTTTTTAGATTGAAAAAATCTAAAGTCTATCTTCAAAACTGTATTTCAAAATAATATGTTGTTGTGAGATGATGAACATGTTAATAAGCTTCATTGTGCTAATCATTTCACACTGTACATATATATAAAAGCATCAAGATGTACACTTTAAATATAAATTTTATTTTTCAATTATACTTCTTTTTTTTTTTTTTTTTTTTGAGATGGAGTCTCGCTGTGTGGCCCGGGCTGGAGTGCAGTGGCCGGATCTCAGCTCACTGCAAGCTCCGCCTCCCGGGTTCACACCATTCTCCTGCCTCAGCCTCCCGAGTAGCTGGGACTACCGGCGCCGCCACCTCGCCCGGCTAGTTTTTTGTTTTTAGCAGAGACGGGGTTTCACCGTGTTAGCCAGGATGGTCTCGATCTCCTGACCTCGTGATCCGCCCGTCTCGGCCTCCCAAAGTGCTGGGATTACAGGCTTGAGCCACCGCGCCCGGCCAATTATACTTCAATAAAGCTGAAAAAGCAAAGATAAAAGAAAAGCCATTTCACCATTTAAAATAAAAGATAATATAATGACAAAACTATAAAGACTGAATACCATCCACACATACACATATGGAGAATTAATGTTTTAGTTCTTTGGTTGGTCATTTGTTTGTTTAATGACTCAATTGAACTATTTCTGTGAAATTCATTTTCACTGTAGTTTAATGTTTCTGACGTCCCTGTTCAGATTTTTTCTTGCTTTTATCTTTTAGCTTGATGACCAATAATATAACATAATCAAATGGGGCTTATTCTAAAGATATAAAGATTCCTTATTATTATTATCTCAGTAAATATAATTTGTCACAGAAATAGAGCAAAAAATGTATCTAATTTTCTCCGTGGATTGTAAAAACTCAGTGGTAAGACACATGTTAAAAGTCTCATTAAAACACTACCTCAAAAAATATTTTATAAAAATAATTTATCTCATTGATTTATTTACCTATTATTTTTAACAGACATAAAATTTAGCATCATATTTCATGAGAAAACAATGAAACTTTCTCTAGAAAAGGCAAAGAACTAGATAAAGACCTCCTTTATCACCAAAAACATTTACAAATCATCTAAGGCTATGAAAATAAATGACAGTAAAACTTAAATAAAGGAAGTAAAATTATCCTTATTTGTAGATGATTTTAATATTTACCTGAAAATCCAATATAATTTTATAAGTTCTCAGAATTTATTATTTTTTAAATTATACTTTAAGTTCATGTGCACAACATGCAGGTTTGATACATAGGTATACATGTGCCATGTTGATTTGCTGCACCCATCAACTCATCATTTAGATTAGGTATTTTTCCTAATGCTATCCCTCCCCCAAACCCTCCCTCCGTGACAGGCCCTGGTGTGTAGTATTCCCCACCCTGTGTCCAAGTGATCTCATTGTTCAATTTCCACCTATAAGTGAGAACATGCGATGTTTGGCTTTCTGTCCTTGTGACAGTTTGCTGAGCATGATGGTTTACAGCTTCATCCATGTCCCTGCAAAGGACATGAACTCATCCTTTTTTATGGCTACATAGTATTCCATGCAAATCCAACATAAATTAATTAAAATTACAAGTAGTATGATACTTCAATAAGAAGTTGGGCAACAACCACCAGTGAATAAATAAAATTAATGAAACAAATCTATTTATATAAGTAAAATAATTGAAAGACTTAAGAATCAAGAGGAAACGTGCAAGATCTATAGGAAAAACAACTTTACATGCTACTTTGGGTGGCAAAGGAAGACTTGAACAAACATAAAGCAGAAAGCCATGGTCGTTCTTGGCTAAAGTTGCATGAGGTAGAACTAGGTTCTAAGCAGTAGGTGATTAGTTAACTGTGTAGTCAATCTGTTTGGTGACCAGATACCCTCTTACAAAAACTGAGCAGTTGCCTGGGAGCAATCTGTCACCAAACAGATATTTCATCACAATAATGGGTCATGAAAATATAGTTCTTTTTACATTAAAAAATCAAAACCAAGCATATATTGTACTATGAAGTAGTATTTACATTTCAGATGAAGAAGTTTACTCAGAAACTAAACTGTAATTGTAGGGCTGGGTATTGGTTTATTTGTGTTAAACATCATAATTGAAATTCATAAAGATATCCCCCTAACACCATCAATCCACACAGGAGTATAATAATTGATGTATCGTAATCCTAGAAGAAATAAAAGTACTCCAAAGCACTGGACTGTGCTCTAGGATAAGAGAGTATATTTTGCCTAATTTTAAAAATGCATTTAGTGCACTCTATTTACTGATATTAAAAACAAAAAATATTGACTTTTGCTTGTAAGGTTAATTAACTGTATCTTACAAACGTATTCATTTTTCTATATAAATAATGTCCGAATATAATGCCTGCATGTTTGGGTAATGTTAATAAAGCATTTTCTTTTGCTGGAGTCCTGAATAGAAATGTTTCTGTGGTTCTGCTTTTACAGAGGAAATTTATTGTATTAGGCCACAGCTGTAAATTTTCTCCCTCCAATCCTATAAATTTCTTCTAAATGTTTAATGGTTTATAACTGTAATTATTCTTGTGTGCCAACATTAAACTTTAAAAAGTTTAATTTGGAGACTATTCGGAGAAACTCATCTTTTTTACAGCCTCATAAATAGTCCTTTGATGAAATGAGCAGAGGCTCTGTGTCTGCCCGAGGTGAATACAAATGACACCACATAGTCTATACTTATGGGGAGGAAGTAAATGCACTGATGTCTAAAGTGATCAGCCAGTGTTCAATAGCAATGGCTAGTGATGTGTTCAAAGATGAGAAATGGCACAATTCACAAGCCTTATGTCTTCTTCTTTCTCTTCCTCATTCTATGCCTCCTTTACCTCCTCCTTCTTGTTCTAAAGGTTCTCATTATTTTCAATGAGTTCTAACAAATAGAGGATGGTGTAGAGGCAGCAAATATTGGACATACAAATTCCTAATCCAAAATATATATAGTTCATGGCTTCTATTTATTTAATGTATTTCAGTGCCACTTTTGAATACTATGTAATGGAGAGTGCATAGCTATGTTATATATTACTAAAAATATATGTTCTTTGCAAAGTTAAATTGCTATATCACACCATTTCAGGGACTAGAGTGAATGAGAACTTCTTTAGTTTCAAAGCAGCTATCAACATTGAGATAAGTAATAGAAACTTTCGAGTGAACCATATTACATAGAGTGCTTCCACATAGGAATTTATAGATAATATTTACTATATATTCAATTAAGATAAAATAACTAGTACATTTTTTTGTAATTTAATTCAATTGCAACAAATTGAAAATTTCTTGCCTACAGGTACATAGAAAGACAAAAGATTATCATAAGAAAAATCAAAACTTAGTTTTCATTTTTAAATTAGTATATTATTACATTTAAACCTATATGTTACCACAAAACAATGAATTTTCATTTGAATAACTGTTTTAACAGAAAATATTTCTAATGAATTTTGAAATATATTAATATCTTGACTTAGTCCAAAGCAGATTTCAGATGACAAATAATGAAATATCTACCTTAAATAATTGTTACTTCTATATATTAAATGTACATGCATACATTCATTTGTAGCATATAAATATTTTTTACATTTAAAACTAATATACAACTAAATGAAAACAAATTTTAATAGATAAATAGATGTAAGAGACTTAAGCATGACTAACATCACCTATTTTCTTGTCCAGAGTAATCTGTTTATTCTGTAATTCAAATATGATGTAAATTGCTTAGCCCACTGAGACCTGTGTCAGACAGCTGACTTACAAAAAACAAAAATAATAAATTTATGTTATTTTATGTCACAAATTTTGTGGCAATTTATTAAAGGAACAAGGGAAAAATAAAACAATAAAAATTCAGCATGAGTACTATAATATATGTTAGGGTAAAATGTATGACAACTGTAGCACAAAGGTTGAAGCGGTAGAAATAAAGGCAAAAAATTGCAAATTTCTTGTAATATACATGAAGCAGAATAAAATCACTTATTGGTAGATTATGATGTATTCAATGGTGTATTATGAATCCTACAGAAACCACTAAATAACAAAATAAAGAGTTATAAATAATAAACCAACAAAGGAGATGAAGTAAAATCATACACGCACACACATGCGCGCGCACACACACACACACAGAATGATAGATAAGTGTAGGAGTTTTATTAGCAGGTGGTGGAATAGGAGTTTCTATATTTCATCCCCCTAGAAGAGCACCAATTTCAGAATCATATATGGTCTTTGCAAGGACCCCAGAATCTAGCAAAGAACTTGCAGCACCCCAGAAGAGCACAGGACCTCATTTAATTCGGTATAAAGAACGACTTCACTATGATTTTTTTTTCATCTTCCCCTCCCTGAAGTTGGCACACCTCAGAACCAAGAGAGAGATCCTCTTAGCCCATAATTTCTACCACAAGGGAAAAAAGGAGAGGGGTGTTCCCAATGTCCACCACCTTTCAGAGCACTTCCTGAGATGCCTGCTCCTGTCTCATCTCACCCAAAGTGCTGAGGGATCCAGCATAGTTGGAACACTTAAAGGCAACTAAGAACAGAGAGGAGGAGCAGATAGCTCTCAGCAGTCAATATAGCCCCAAGTAGCCATGGATTCCAAGCACACAGCTCACAGCACATTATGCAGCTCGTAGTTAGCACCATAGCTCTCAGTAGCTGGTACAGTCCTAGCAGCCATCAGAGCCCAACACTTGGTGCAGATAGCTGCCACTCACATGGATTATGGCAGCTGGTGAGAATCTCAGTAGATAATGATGATCACTGTAGATGGTATGATCTTCAGCAGACTATGGATCTCAGCAGTCATCCAGGATCTCAACAGTGGCTGTGACTCTTTGTAGCTGGCTAGGCTCTGCAGAATTCAGAGAAGGCATACAATTCTGGCACTTCTCCCTCACGAGAAAGGGAAGGAGAGAAGGAGAGAAGGAGAGTTTCGCCTGATATTCTGGCCTCTCAGTTCACAATCCTAGGAGAAAGGAGATAGTGACTCTCAGTACCTGGTGTGGATCAGCAGGATTGGGAAAAGATGCACAATTCTGATTTTTATTTTTCAGGAAGGAAAGGAAAAAGTGAAACTTGTACCAGCATCTCAGCATTTTAGTATACTCTCCTAGGGAAAAGGAGTGGGCAACTTTTAGCACCCAGCTGAGTTCTGCAGATTTAGAAGACGGCTCATGATTCTGAGATTTCTCCCAAAAGAGAGGGAGAGTACAGAAACATTCACATTCTGAGGGACTTCAAGAATCTCTAGCTGGGTTGAGTGAAGGGAAAAACTCAGCTAGAAATTCTTGAAGACTGAAATCTGTTTTATGGATGTGCATGGCTGCTGAAGCCAGTCATAAAGACTAGCAGAGGTCATTGTTCCTGTAAGTACACAGATTTACAAAACAATGCAAAGCTACTAGGAATGTGAAGAATCAGGAAAACATGACACTATAAAAGGAACAAAATAAATCTTCAGTAACAGACCACAAATAACTGGAGAACAGTGAATTACCTTCACAGAATTCAAAATAATCGTCTCAAAGAAGCTTAATGATATGTAGGAGGATAGATGTATAAACAAAATGGGAAAAATGGTACATAAGCAAAATCAGAATATTAACCAAAAAATAGCAACCAGTGAAAGGAACCAAACAGAATTCTGAAGCTGAAGAATATAATAATTGAATAGAACAATGCAATAGAAAGCTTCAGCAGGAGACTTAACCAAGTAGTAAAATGACTCAGTGAATTTGAAGACAGGTCGCAGGTATTATCCAGTCAGAGAAACAAAAGGAAAATGAATAATAAAAAATGAAAGAAAAATAAGGAACATAAGGGATATCATAAAGTTAACCAACATAAACACTATGGGGAACTCTGAAGAGAAAACAGAGAGAGAAAGCATATTTTAAAAATACACAAAAACCATGTATTTCCTATATCTAGAAAGAAAATTTGGACATCCAGATTTTTGAAGCCCAGAAGACTCCAAATGGGAAAAACCCAAAGAAGTATACACCAAGACATATTATTATCAAATTGGCAAAATTTGGAGACAAAAAATTTTGAAAACAGCAAAGAAAAACTAAACCATTGTGTAAAATAAATCCCCTCTAAAACTATCAGCAGATTTCTCAGTAGAAATCTTTCACAGCAGAAGGGAGAGGGAAATAAAAAATAATGACTAACCAGTGATTGTATATGCATCAAAAGTGTCTATTAAAAAGGAAGGAGAAATAAAGTCATTTCTAGACAAAGTTGAAGGAACTTGTTACCAGCATACACTCCTTACAAAAATGCGAAGGAAATTCTTGAAGATGAAATAAAAGAAATATAAACAACAACACAAAAGCATATGAAAATATGACTCACTTTATAAAGCTAACTATAAAGACAATATAGTATACTGTTTTACTATAATGATAATATGGAAGTCATTCATAATTTTCATATAAAATTAAAAGTCAAAAGGATTAAGAATAAATACAAGTATAAATATGTTATTGAATCCATAATATTAAACAATATAAACTATGTTATCAATAACAAAGTACCGGTTGGGGGAGTAAAGCTATAGATATGGATGAAAGAAATATATTACCAATTTAAATTGGCCTATTATATGTACAAGGTATTTTATGTAAGCCTCATGGCCACCTTAAAAATTAATATATATGGAAGAAACACAAAAGAGAAAGAGAAAGGAGTGAAAAAAATCACTAAAAAAATCAAGAAAACACCAAAGACAATATGAGGAGAAAAAAGAAAAGAAAGAACTACAAGAAAGACAGTAAACAATCAACAAAATGTCAATAAGAAGTCTTATTTCCCAACAGTTAAGTGAATTAAAATCCTCACTAAAAATATATAATCACTAAATTGATTAAGAAAAAAATGGAAAACACCCAACTAGATACTACCAAAAGAGATTCACTTTATGTTTAAGGTTTAGGAACATGTAGAGTGGAATTGTAGGGATAGAAAAAGATATTTATTGAAAATAGTATAATAAAGAGAGTGGGGGTAACTATACTTAGACAGAATGGTATTTCAGTTACAATTGATTCTCAGAGACAAAAAAAAAGGACACTATATTAAGATAAAAGGAGAAATTTTCAGGAAGATGTAACTAATACAGCAAATATTAACTTATAAATAAAGGAACAAAGGGACAGCAATTCAATAATAGTAGGAAACTTCAATGACCCACTTTCAACAACAAATAGGACCCACAAACAGAATTAATAAGGATTAATTAATATTAATTAAATTAATTAATAATAATTAAACAGAATTAATAAGGCAGCAACAGTTTTGAAAAACACTGTAGAGAAAATAAACCTAACAGACATATCCAGAACATCCCATCTAATAGCTTCAGGATTAACATTCTTCTCAAGTGCATATGGAACATTCTCCATGATAGAGCGTATTTTGGGCTTAAAATGAGTCCTCACAAAATTAAGAAGAATAAAATCATATCAGTATCTTTCCTGACTACAAATGTAAGAAACTAGAAATTAATAACACAAGGAAAATTAGAAAACCAAAAAAACGTAGATATTTAATAAAACACGTATGAACAACTAATGGGTCAAAACGAGAACAAAAAGGAAATAAGAAAATATCATATGGAAACTGAAAATTAAAACACAACACAGAAAAACATACAGAATACACCAAAAGCAGTGCATAGATGTGTATAGTGATAAACACCTAAATTATAAAAGAAGAAATATCTCAAATAAACAACCTAACTTTAGACCTCAAAGAACTCAAGGAAAAGAAAAACTAAGTGAAAGTTTCAAAAGGATAAAATAATAAATGAAAGAGAAACTAGAAAAACAATAGAATAAGTCAATGTAAAACTAAGAGTTGGCTTATTGAAAAGACAAACAAAATAGATCAACCCTTAGGTAGACTAAGAAGGAAAAGAGACAACATAAAACTTTAAAAATTAAAAATGAAGGAGGACACATTACAACTGAATGCCACAGAAATAAATAGGATCAAAAGATACTGGTGTAAATAATTATATGCGAACAAATTGGATAACTCACAAGAAATTGCTAAAAGTATACACCTATGATGACTGAATCAGTAAAAAGTACAAAGTATAAACAAATTAATATTGAGTAAGAAGATTGGATCAATAATCAAAAAACTTCTGTCAAAGAAAAGTTCAGTACTAGATGGCTTTACAGGTGAATTCTATCATTTAGCAACAGTAAAAACCAATTCTTCTCAAACTCTTATGACATCACTGAAGGGGAGGGAACATGACCAAAATCATTTTATGAAGCCAGCATTACCCTGATACCAAAGCAAGAGAAAGATACCACAAGAAAATAAAAATACAGGCCAACATCCCTGATACAGATGCAAAACTATTCATCAAAATACTAGCAAACTGAATTCAACAGCGCATTAAAAGGATCATATACCATGAGCAAGTAAGATTTATCTCAGGGACTCAGCACTAGTTCAACATACATAAATCAATTCACATGATTTACTATGTTTATAAAGGATAAAAATCACAAAATTATCTCAATAGATGCAGAAAACACATATAAATAGTCCTAATTTTTGAAATCTATAAGGAACTTAAATCAACAAGTCACACACAAATAATTCCATTACAAAGTGAGTGAAGAATATAGATACTTCTCAAAAGAAGGCATACAAGCAGCCAAAAACCATATGAAAAAATGTTTGCTATAATTAATTATCAGAGAAATGCAAGTCAAAACCATAATAAGATACAATTTCACACCAGTCAGAATGACCTTTGTTAAAAAGTCTGAAAACAACAGATGCTGGTGAGGCTGTGGAGAACGGGGGATGTTTATATACTACTGGTGAGAATATATATTAGTCCAACCACTGTGGAGAGCAGTTTGAAGATTTCTCAAGGAACTAAGTGTTAAACTACCACTTGATCCAGCAATGCCATTACTGGGTGTATACCCAAAGGAAAATATGTCATTCTATCAAAAAACACATATATCCATATGCTCAACACAGCACTAGTCACAATAGTCACTAGTGCCCATCAACACTGGATTGGATAAAGAATGTGTGGAATACTACACCGCCATAAAAATGAATGAAATAATGTCATTTGCAGCAACATGGATGCAGCTGGAGATTCTTACCCTAAGTGAACAGACATAGAAACAGAAAACCAAACACTGAACATTCCTGGAAGATGGATTCATTCACACGTCAAACCTCAGCATCAATGCAATATACCTTTGTAACAAATCTGAACATATACCCTGTGAACCTGTAATAAAAGTTGAAAAAAAAGCAAAAAAACCATATTGCATTTGCTTGTATAAAAAAGAAGAAATAGAAAGTTTGAACAGCCCTGTAACTATTAAACAAATAAAAACCCTTCCACAAGGAAAAAATAAGAAAAGCACTTAATAAACTGTAATACCCTTTTATGCCTTTCATAATGAAAAAATTCAACAAAATAGGAATAGAGAAAAATTACCATAGTATAATAAAGACCATATATGAAAAGTCTACAGCTAATGTTATACTCAACAGTGGAAAACTGAAAGCTTTTCCAGTGAGGTCAAGAATAAAGAAAGGATGTCTATTCTTGAAACTTCTATTCAACATGGTATTGGAAGTCCTAGACAGAGAAATCACACCAGAAAAAAAATAATAAAAGTTATCCCAATTTGAAAGAAAAAATTAAGTTGTTTCTGTTTGCAGACGACATGATTTTATATAAAGAAAACCTTAATGATGCCACAAACAAGCAACAAAAAAACCTTGCTAGAACTAATAAAGAAATTAAGTAAATTTGCATAAAATTAACAAAAATCTGTTGGTTTTCTACATAATAATAACAAAGCATTCGAAAAATAAGTTAGAAAAATGATTTCATTTATAACAGCATAAAAAATTAAAATACTTCGGCATCAACTTAAGTAAGGAAGGGAAAATCTTGTACATTGAAAACTAAAAAATTTGATGAAAATAAAGAAGATACAAACAAATGGAAAGACATTCCATGATCTTGAATTAAAAGCAGTATTTTTGGCCTGGTGCAGTGGCCTCTGGGAAAGCCAAGGCAGGCAGATTAAGTGAGTCCTGTAGTTTGAGACTAGACGGGAAAACCCTTCTCTACACAAAATGCAAAAATCAGTCTGGTATGGTGGCATGTGCCTTTAGTGCCAGCTGCTGGGGAGGCTGAGGTCAGAGGATCACTTGAGCCTGGGAAGGGGAGGTTGCAGTGAGCCAAGCCAAGATTGTGCACTGCACTCTTGCCTTGTGACAGATCAAGACTATGTCTTGAAGAGAAAAAGAAAAGACAATATTCTTAAAATGCCCACACTACCTGAAGTATACTATAGCTTCAATGCAATCCTTAAATTCCAATAGCATTATTTTTTACAGAAACAGAGAGAATCTCTAAAATTGATATGGACAACAAAAGTTACCAAATAGCCAAAATAATCTTGCAAAAAAGAATAAAGTACTATAGCATCACACTCTTTGACCTTAAAGATATTATAAAACGATATTAGGTAAAATAGTGAAGTATTAGCATAAAGATAGACATATAGACTAATTGAACAGAATGTAAATCACAGAAATAAATCTATGCACATATTGTCATCTGATCTTTGACAAAGCTGCCAAAAATACACAATGGGGATTGGATAGTGTTTCCAATAAATGTATTGGGAAAACTGGCTATACACATGCAAAAGAATCAAACTAAAACCTTATCTTACCCCTTACAGAATTCAACATGAAATGGATTAAATACTTAAATATAAGAAATTGTAAATCGTCTCAAATAAAACATACCGGAAAGCCTCACGACATTGGTCCTGGCAATGATTTCATGAATGTGACAAGAGCCAGGAAAAAAAAAAAAGTGTGACTACATCAAACCAAAAAAGCTTCTGCGTGATGAAGACAAATGAAAAGGGGATCTATAAAATGGTTCAATATTGTTATTCTCTGTGACTATTTGAGTTTTTTATTTGTGTTTACAATTTAAAGATTTGATAGACACAACCCAAGGTTTTGTTTATTTATTTATCTGTCAATGGATAAATGGATAAACAAAATGTGGTATATACACAAAACATAGTATATACACAAAAAAAGGTATTAACTGGCCTTATAAAGGAAGAAAATTTGGACTCACACGACAATATGAATAAACTTTGTGGACATTATGCTAAATGAAATAAATCACAACAAAAGGACATTTATTGTAAGATTCAATCGATATGAGATATCTTGTGTAATCAAACTCATAGAAATAGAAAGCAGAATGGTAGTTGCCAGGGGCTAGGAGGAGGGAGAAAAGGGGAGCTGTCACTTAATATGTAGAGTTTCAGTTTTACGAGATGGTAAGTTCTGAAGATTGGTTCCACAACCATGTGAACATGCTTAACACTACTCAATTGCACATTTAGAAATAAGATGGTACATTTTATGTTATGTTTTTTACCACAATAAAAAAAAAAAGGTAAAGCAGCGAAAGAGTGTGAACAGCAGCAAAGTGTAATATTTTTGTTTGTTAAGTGTAAATTTGAGTTTATAACATTTAATATGTTACTAAAGTTGAATCATTTGGTTTTATAAATGTGCCTGATAGTCTTTTTATTTCTTATATTAACTGTATATTCTTGTACTTTATTCATTTTTTGCCTAACATTCTAATGTTTTTTAGTCAATTTGTGTAAGCTTTTTAAATATCAAAAGTCATATTTGTTGCTACAAACATAAAAGAAAAATTAAGAATTAACTATGTCCAATTCTGACTGGTTGAGACAATTTATAAAATAATTTTTATAAGTTATTGGATGATCATGAAAACCAGCTTTATTGAAACAGATTCAGGAAATAATGACATGGCAGCAACTATAAGTCATAAGAATAAATAAGAAATTCTGAGGCATTTATAGGTGACATTATGTCCAGGATTTGCATTAAGTTACCCTGCAACAAGTAGGTGGGAGTGTAAATGAAACACGCTGAATATTGATCATTGTTTAAACTACGTTATGGGCACATGGATTAATTATGGTAGACTACATGTTTGAGAAAAGTCTGTAATACATTATTTAATTTCATAAAATTACATTATATTTAAGGGATAACTAGTGTAATAATTTTGAAGATAAAGATGCCAATAATCACATTAAATGTAAGTACTCTAAATGCTTCATTTAAATGTGAGAGATCATGATGTTGAATAAAAAAACCAAGTCTACTTATATGCTGCCTATAAAAATGCACTTTAATTATGAACAGAGAAATAAATTAAAATAATATGTTTGAAAAAGGGTATGGCATGCTAACACCAATCATAAAAGGGCTAGTGTAACATATTAACATCAGACAAAATAGATTACAAAGAAAAAAATATTACCAGAGATAAACAGGTTATTTTGAAGAGTAAGAGATCAATCACTCTTCAAATTTCAATAGTCCTAAAGATTTATACAGATAATCACAGAGCTTCGAAATACCCAAAGTAAAAACTGATTGAACTGAAAGGAGAAAAAGCAAATCTACAATTACAAGCAAAGATCTTAACGCCCTTTTCTCAATGATAGAAAGAACAAGTAGATAGAAGATCATCAGTAATATAGATGATCTGACCAACTTTACAAACAAAATTTGCCAATTTGATATTTATAGATTACGCACCATCAACAGCAGAACACCATTATTTTTAAGGAAACATGCGACATTTGCCAAGATAGATGATATTCTGGAACATAAGACAAATCTCAGTTGTTTTAAAGGATTCAAGGCATACAAGATACATTCTCTGGACTTTTCCATCAATTAAACTAAAAGAGAAATCAATAATAAAAAAAAAACCTGGAAAATCCCAAGACATATGAAGGAATAAAAGTGAAAATTAGTTGTAATTTTGAGCTGAAGCAAAATGAAACTGCAACATATCAGAATTTGTGTGGAGCTGTTAAAATAGCACATTTATAACATTTACAAAGGACATTTATAATAAAAAGGCTATACCAGAAAAAAGATCTAAAGTCAATGGCCACAATTTTCATCTTAACACACTGTAAAGAAAAGTGAGAATTAAATGCAAATAAGTTAAAAAAGGTCTGAATGAAAACATGAAATCAGTGAAATAGGAAATGGGAAAAAAACAAATTTCCAAAATCTTGAATAAAAGAGATTATATCACTGCATATTCTACTGGAAACAAAAGTGTAATGTAATAAATGTTATATACAACTTTATGCCAATATTTCTGAAGACTTAGTTAAAATGTACAAGTTTTTGAGAGACAAACTCATAGCACAATAACAAATAGATAACATGCATATATATATGTAAATATATATAAAAAAAGAAATTGAATTTGTAAGTCAAACTCTTTCAACAAAAACAAACCTCCAGACGCTAACGACTTCACTGGTTAATTCTACTAAACATTTAAAAAACACAAAATGGCAATTCTACAAAATTTGGCTAGAAACTTGAAGAGAAGGAAAATCATAACTTATACTGTGAAGGCAGTATTACCCTGACATTACAACCAGAAAAATACTGTAAAGGAAAAGACAGTATGGACCAACATTTCTCACTAACATAGATTAAAAAAAAAAACTGAATAAAAATCTAGCAAAGAAATCTAACACTATACAAAAACTATATAATACATTTTGAATGCGAAATTTATCATCGGAATAAAAAGTTGCCTTTACATGCAAGTGTCAGTCCAGGTAATTCACAATATTTACAGCTTTTTTTTTTTTTTTTTTCTTTTTTGAGACGGAGTCTTACTCTGTCATGCAGGCTGGAGTGCAGTGGCGCAATCTTGGTTCACTTGAACCTCTGCCTCCCTGGTTCAAGCGGTTCTCCTGCCTCAGCCTCCCAAGTAGCTGGGACTACAGGTGTACACCACCAGGCCCAGCTAATTTGTTATATTTTTAGTAGAGATGGTGTTTCACCATGTTGGCCAGGCTAGTCTCTAACTCCTGACCTCAGGTGATCTGCCCGCCTTGGCCTGCCGAAGTGCTGGGATTACAGGTGTGAGTCACTGTACCTGGCCACAATTTTTTTTTCTTTTAAGTAAAACTGTGATCATGTGACTAAGGCATAGAGGAAGCATTTGGCAAAACTCAACTTTTATCATGATGAAAATCTCTCATGAAAGAATAGAAAAGAAGTCTTCAACTTGATACAGGACATACACAAAAACCAGCAACTTGTGCTATACTTAATGGCAAAAGAATGAATGTTTTATAAGTTTGGTATCAAAGTAAAAATATCTGCTTTCACTACTCTATTCATCATTGTACTAGACATTTTAGCTAGTGCAATAACGGGAGAAAAAAGAAAGTCATACAAACTGGGAAGGAAAAAACAATACTCCCTAAAATCAGATGAAATGATTATGTAGCATATTACACAATCCCAGGAAATCTACAAAAATATTATACAACTAGCGAATTTATCAAGAGCACAGAATACAAAGTAAATACACACACACACACACACGAAGAATATGTGTACTAGGAATGAACAATTGGAAATAAGCAGTTTTAAAACATATTCATAATGGTCCCTTACTCAATGGAATTATCACATTGTCTGAATTCTCTCTGGCATAATCTCTGTGTTTTTCTATTGGCTAAGATTTTTCTGGAGTATCTGATAGAAAGAGGGGGGTTATTTAACCTCTCTGATAGAAAAAAAACCATTTATTTATTGGAATTTAGTTAAGTATCTTTCCTGGTACTCTTTGCAGGGATTTTACTATGTATACATTTAAATCCATCTGAATCCAATCAATACATAAATATCACACAGCAGGTTAAACAGGGAAAGTGAGATATGAAGATTATGCAACTCTGCTAAAGAAGTAACTATAAGTGTAAGGAAACTCTGTATGGTGCCCGAGGAATGAGAGATAGTACTCAAGGAAGGACAAACTTGGAAAGAGTCCAGATTTTGTTGGAGACTTAGTTCAGCCAACTGATAGAGAAATTTACTGGTTTGCCTGATTCAGAACTGGTCTGCAGTCAGTGGGCAAACAAGCAGTGTCAGTGAAGCTTGCTGAGAACTCTGTAAAACTGCTGCACAGGGTCTGCAGAAGGAATCCCAATGCAGGTGAAAGTGGGGATTTTTAGCCTTACTTCCATGAACAGGGCTGCTGGAAGATTATTGACAGGCAGGACCTTGTCTGCAACATTGATGTTCTCAGTTCCACACCACTGGTAACCCACTGGGCAGCAGCAGGAAACAGCAAGCGAGCCTCTTTCTCCCCCAAGGTCCCTCTAGCTCTCTCTACTGAGAAGTATCAGATGGTGCTCACCATAAAGGAGGATGCTTTAATTCTGTCTATTATGGCAGGGCATTTACTGAAGGAAAAATTTGAATTGATAACCGGCATACTGTTTAAAGTCCTTTATCCTGCAGGTTACTTAAGTCAAATGAAGAGTATTCAACTGTTTGCTATAATAGTTCTATTTTCACAAGCTATGATCAATAAAGAAATATAAACTATTCCTGGACTTTCCAGACATAAGTATGACTCTTTAAAAGTTATTTTTTTTAATTTACCCATTTATTTTCACCAACACAAAAAACCTACCATGATCATTACATTTGTTACCTATAGTTTCACATTGTTCTTTCACCCATTTTTTTGTCTCTATATCCTTATTTTATACAACTTTCCCTTTCTGTATGCAACTTCATCCCAATTACCATTCGAATTTCTTTATGACCTCACATTGTCATCTCTTAATGCTTTAAACAGATTTATTAAAGTAGAATTGACACAAGATAATCATCCATATTTAAAATATACCATCAAATACATTTTAATATATGAATAAAACTGAAAAATCATGACACACAAGATAATAAACACAATCATCAACTCCAGAGTTTCACAGGCTTCACTGGACTCTCTTATTAACCTTTCCACTCCATACACGGATTTTCAGGTAACCACAGATCAGCTTTCAGTCACCATAAGATTCCCTTATTACCTCTTTAATATTTCTAGATTGTGTAATTAAATCATCTCTCTTATTTCTGATTTTGGAAATTTGTGAACTTTCTATTTCTTGTTGATCAGTTTGACTACAGATTTATCATGATCTTCTCAAATAACTAGGTTTCAATTTAATCTGTTTTCTCTATTTTGTGTTTTCTATTTCATTGATTCCTGATCTGGTTTTTATTATTATAATTTATCTGTTTAAATTAAATTTAATTTGTTCTTTCTATAGTGTTGCAAGATGAAATATGAGATTATCTTTTTAAAAATATCCACTTACTGATGTATTTTAAAAATGTTTCTTAAATATTAATGAAATTCTTATCATTTAAAACTGAAGCTACATCTCATACATTCCAAGTTGCATTTGTATTTTCATTTAGTTCAATATACTCCCTTATTTCCTTTCTGATTCCTTCCTTGAGACACTCATTATTTAATAATATATGTAATAAGTGTTTAATTTACTTTCTGAATATTTGGAAATTTTCCAGAGATCTTTCTGGTATTTTCTGGTATTGGTATCTTACATCTCATGTATTTATTCACACATTTATCAGTGTTCTTCATTTATTTGTGGTATCATTTTCAAAACAGTTTATCCCTGAAGATATGTCCTAACTTATATACGATTATATAGCAGAATAATTCAAAACTCAGTAAGAAATTCGTGTAAACTGTATATAATAGATGATATAAATGTAAGAGGATAACACAAAAATAGTTTAATCAAATTTACATAATATTTTTAATAGAATGAAAGTTCATGTAATTTATAATTTAAGTTCCAATAACATTCATGATGAACAAGTAATCAATAAATATGTTGATATTTAGCAGTTACACAGCTCAGTCCCCCAACATGTGTTTTAGCAATGCTCATTTAATGTTAGACCATGTCACTATAACTAGATATTTATGAAATTTAATTATATTGATTAAATGGTATATTATTAATATAAGGTATTTTTGAGGATTTACAAGTATATCATGGATATATTGCTGTATACACTCATGAATGTCTTTTAAGAAATCATTAAAGTATCTATTTAACCTCCCTAATGATCCTATTAAACTTCAATTTAATGCCTAGTTAAGTATGCTTAGGGAAAATCATTTAGGCTGTGACCATACAGATTAAATGAATTAAAGAATCAAAATGTTATCTGAATAATTTTAGCCAATAGTAAATTTTAAAGTCTAAATTAGCTAGGCCAGATGTCTACTTTGATTGTATATGTTAGATACATCTATATAACTCTTACATTATTCTTTTTTCAAAGAGTAAAATTTAAATTTTATTAAAACTATGATGGAAGATCCTCAAGGTAGAAAACATTTGTTCATTTCTGTACTTCACAGTTGAACATGGACTAATTGAATTAACAGAATGTATAGAGGTTATGCATAGTAAATTCTTAATAAAAACAGCTAAACCTGAATTAGAAGCACTAAATGATATTTACATAAAATCAATTTTCATAGAGTATAAAATTTTATAGTTCTTATCACAGATTTTATAAAATATTATTATATGGTCAACCCTTGAACAATACTGGTTTTAACTGTGTGGGTACACTTAAACACAGATTTTTTTCAACCACAGTTACACTGAGTATGTAACTCCTGCTTTCCTGTCTATTAATATCTCCTTCACCTCTTCTGCCTCTGCCACACCTGAGACAGCAAAACCAACCCTTCCTCCTCCTCATCCTCAGCCTACTCAATGTGAAGACAAGAAAGATGAAGACCTTTGTGATGATCCACTTCCACTTGATGAATAGTAAATACATTTTCTGTTTCTTATGATTTGTAATAACTTTTTTAGCTTATTTTATTGGAAGAATGCAGAATGAAATATATATATGATGCATAAACTCACTTTATTTTATTAGTAAGGCTTCTTGTCCACAGTTGCTTTTAGTTCTTAAGTTTTGGGGGAGTCAAAAGTTATATGTGGATTTTTGACTGCACAAGTGTCACTCCCCTAACTTCCATGTTGTTCAAGGGTAAATTGCATGGTAGTAAAAATCTTCCAAGAGTTTTTAATGTAAAATTAACCCAGGAGACTCTCCTAGTATTGTCTGTGCTTGTATAAGTAATGAAGATTTGGACACTAAATACCTTACCTCAGACAAAAATCATGGCAACTATCTAACAAAGTAAGCAATTTTATTGATTAATTATCTCAATAAACATGTTAGTCACATTATACATATATTTTTTCATTCATTATGTAAATGCCACTCTTCTGGATGCCGAATCATATTTGAAGATGAAAAGTGCATAGAAACTTAACTTGTCAATCTAAAAGGGTAAAGTATAAGCAAATAAAACCATTAAAAAGTACAACTATATTGTGACTAATGCAAAAAAATGTATAAGTGAAAATAGATGTTCAGAAAACTAGGAAATTATTTCTAAATATTATAAACAAGGAAAAGTTTGTAATACAAATAAAATTTTACCTTGTTCTTGAAAAATTGGCAATATTTGGAAAATATGGGGATTGTAAAATGAAGAACTAGACATACTCCATTAGAGTAAAGTTATGATGGTGGTTTCCTGTCTGTCCAGGAAACCGTGGGCTGTAAGTTTGGCTGGAGTACATTAGAAGGAAAATTGTAAAGAAGATGAGTTAGCAAATTTCTGCATTTACTGGAGCAATGGGTGAATTAAGTGTCAAAATAAGGTGTTCAGACAGTGACAACATTTTCTAAAGTGGATGTTTTGATAATAACTTTTCAGAGAACAAATCATGTTTGTTAATTTGAATGTTTCCATCAACTTATATAACTTAAATATCATTTGTTTAAATAAGTTTGACCATACTTTGCAGGGAAATAAATAAAACCTAAAATATTTCTTCAGAAAACTAAAAGTCCTCCTTATTCCTAACCCACCAAAAAAAAAAAAAAAGTAATTTTATTTCTCTAACTTTTCTTCCTGTAACAGTACAACAAATGATACAGCAGTATCATTCACCTCAGGCCCCCACTGTTTTTATGATGTAGCAGATCCTCCAGTTCTCATGAATAGTGATCTATAATCCCATTGAAGTTGCTGTGTTAGTGACTTTACATAAAAGTTACTACTTTAGAAAAAGAAGAGCAGGAAGAATTCAATAATTCTCCATAAGAATTAAATGTTAATGTTGAACTTTTGGCATCGATAAGGTCAGTTGATATATCAGTTAGGAATTGGGTCCTAACTGGAAAGTGGCATAAAATTCAGACCAAAAGTAGCTTCAAGAGGCAATTATTGGTTGATGTGACTGTAATATTAAGTGCAAAGTTAGTTGAAGAAGCAGTTAAATGGAATGTTTATGGCCACAGTATTTATTTTCATCACACTATCACTCAGCCTCACCTTTTTGCCCAATTTATTTTTCTTCTCTTTCCTTCTTTACAAGCCACTCTTAGCAGCTTTAGATCTGACACACCACAGTTTCAATCAAGCAGTACAATGCAGGTTTCTTTCTCAGATGATCCATCAACAGTATTAATCTCGTTTCATTGGTATTTGTCAAAATGGAAAATAGATTTTGATTAAAATTTTCTGATGTATGGATTGTTTGTGCTTTCATTATTAGTTTTAGGTAAGGGAAACTTATGTGGCAATATGAAATATTCCTAAGACTTCTCCCTCAACCAAAAAGTATTTTCATGTTTTGTTCAATGTCAAATCTAAGACTTCATGAAAGGCTATACCTGCCTTCCCACTTTTGAGCCTAGGGTCAGGCATTTATAACTTACTGTAATATCCCCTTTTACTATACTCCTGAAACTGTTTTATCTAATCAGTCCGGTAAGCTCCTGGTAAAATTTCTGGATCCAGGCACTTCCCCTTATTCTTAATCTGTTCATCTTTATAGTCTACTTTCTTCTGTGTGTAGATATTAAAAAATATATTTTTACAAGAATATGCAGGAAAGTTTTTGTTGAAGAAGAAGACTGTATATTATTCATTTTGACTAGAAAGTAAAAGAAAATCACTTCTAGTCAATAATTTTGTGTAAGATAATGGACTAGCTTTCCTTTTATCTTTTATGCCTCAAAATTCATGGCGTCACAGAAAAATTCAAAGGAGATATAGTGGAAAACATTATTTGCGGCTTTAAGGTAAATTTCTCTCTTTTTAAAAGGTGTATGAAGACAAGATGCTATTCTTATCATCATGTTGTCTTTGAGTAGTTTTGTTATAAAGTTAGATTTCTGGAGATAGCAGTACAACTTACAGTCAGGAGTCCCGTAGGTGGAGAAAAACCAACATGATAGAGATGCCAGAATGGTAATTTAAAAAAACAAAACAAAAAAAAAAAAAAAACAAAAAAAAACTAACACTCATGAAAGTTCAGTTTAGTTACTGAAGTACCTTGCCTTAGAAAAAGTTTATCTCTAGGTATGCTAAGTAAGATACTGTGTCTATATTCCATAATCCACTTTAAATTAAAGCTATTTAAAATCTAAAGTATACTAATTATTAAAGGTGAACCTAGGGCTAACATATTACCATCCTCATATTTGTATTTGTTAATTCATAAAAAATTGAAAATAGTATGACAATATGAGTCTATCAATTTCAGCTTAATTCAATATTAAGGGAGAAAAATAGTTACATTTGCCATTTTGTACTTCAGTGGGGCTCTGTTTACCTCAACCCTTGTTACTCTCGATATTTTACCTGTTTCAAGTTCTCTGACTACTGCTTTTTTTCCAGGATTATTTCTAAGTGTATGCCTTATGCCTTTGCTCATGCCTTCCTCAAACACCTGAAATTCTCTACCTCACACCTGTCACCTCTACCTGTGAAAATATTACTTTTGTTCAGTGTTCATATCAAATGTCCTCTCTATAATAAGAATTTCTTTACCTCACCCAATAAAACTGCTTTTCCTTTCCCTGATGTTTGAGAACATCTCTTTCTGTGCTTTTCTTATACCAATTCTTACATTTTGCTTTAAACTGTACTCTTTCAGAGTTAACATTATTTCAGGTCAAATATTTCATCTTGTGTACAGTGAAATCCTTGAAGACAGCAGGATTTTCATGCATCATTATATCAGCCATTCCTGGTACATGGTAAGTGTCTGATAAGTATTTATTGAATAAAGGGTACTAGAAGACTGATTTTAAAATAGACAAATTTCTCTAAGGCACTGTATTTCCTCAGCTCCTTACCTGAAAAAATTTATATTGCAGGTGCCTCTGAGAGTAGTTACCCCTTTGGATAGAATTAATGTCTAGCTTTTGCTTGCTAGAATAATTCAGTCCTGAAAATAGCACCAGTCATAACAATAAGGTACAAACATTAACTTTTTTAAAAAACAGTTCACTTTCCCTCTAAGTGGAAACAGATAGAAAATTAAATGAAATTAACATTCTTGTCTCTTCTCCCAGCATAGATCTTTAGGTGCTGTGGATGAGTTTGCAAGATTAACATGCTAGAATCTCACATAAGAATTGTTCACAGCTCCATGGATGATTTTAAATGTAATTCAGAAATATCATGAAATAATTTAATTTCCTAAAAATAAGCACAGACATTGCAAGGAGTAGAATGCAAAATACCACCACTTTTCAGTAAGTATTTGTTGGAATTAAGTTTGCTGTATACCAATATTCTATAATTCAGTATGCACTGGTTGCTTTTCTATCACTAATAGTACTTGGTTTAATTTTTTTCTACACACTGAGGATTCGCAGTCTCCTAATTTACAGGGAAGGAGCCTACTAGTAGTACTTCCCTCTCTAAATAGCTTTATCCTAAAAGGGTTATACTTTATGTGCTTTGAGATACACAATTTCACCCCTTCTTATCAATAAGCAAGAATCCAAGGCCAATGGACTCCAAAAGGAAACCAGTTTTAGGAATGTTCAAATTATTCAATTAAGTTTTCTAACACCATCAAGAACCAAAATAAAGCTGTGAATTAATAACATTTATCAAGTGCTTACTACATCTCAGGCATCATTCTAAGCACTTGTTATGCATTATCTCACTGAAGATCACAGACACAGCCATGGGAAATAAGCTATGTACCCCTGCATTTAGTTCTTGAAAACAAAGAAGAGAAACATAGGACCACTCACTTTGCCTCCAGTGAGTCCCTAATCTCTATCCTTCATTACAAATCATTTTGTAATTGTAAAACTGAGAACAAAAAAAAATCTCAGCATAAATTTCACATAATGTTTTAATCAGTGTGCCTACCTGATAATATTCCACCATAAGGACTTAAACCTATAATACTCCATCATAAGGACTTGAAAAGTAAGTAGAATTATTACATGAAAGTGATTTTTGCTTTTTCTAATTTATTCAATATCACCAAATCCATACTAGACAATTTTTAGTTATATTGTCCACAGGATTGACTAAATTATTAGCCCTTCATGTCATAAAATTGTAAAAAGTATAAGAGGAAAAAGGATAAAACAATTGAAAATGACTTAATAAAGGGCATATTGAGAGTGCAATGAAGTAAGTGGAACTGTTTACGTAGCCTTGTATTGAGCTGCATAAATATGAGTATCTCTGAGCTTCAACTTCCCCATCTGTAAAATAAAGGGGATTGGATTCTCTTTCTTCTAATATCCATTTAATTTAAAGTATTGCATAGTAGCAGACAAGAAAAAGAAAAAGAAACTCATTTTTCCTAAGTCTTAATCAAAATTGAACAAGTCAGTGTTAATTTCTCATGAATATTTTTGAAAAAGACAGGGAAATGCAATTTATTTTTTGAATATTTTTTCCCAGAATAACACTGATATTTTACACGATAATCAAAGAGAGGTTAGTACACTTGGTCTTAAGAGTGCATTGAACATACAAATTTAGATACATTGAAAGAGCAAGTTATTTAAAGATACATAGACTTAAAGTCATGTGTCCCTTAATGATGAGAATATGTTCTAAGCAATGTGTGCTTAGGTGATTTCATCATTGTGCAAACATCATAGAGCATACTTACACAAACCTAGATGGTATAAGCAACTATACATGTAGGCTGTGTGATATAACCCATTGCTCCTAGGCTACAAAACTGTATAGCATGTTACTGTACTGAACACTATAGGCAATTGTGAATAATTGCATTTGTCTAAACATAGAAACGGTATGGTAAAATATGGAATTTCAATCTTATAGAAACACCGTCATTATGTATTCAGTCTGTCATTGACTGCAATATTATAAGGTACATGCCTGTATATGGATTCTCACTTGCTGTCATTCAGGTGTGTTACTGTAATAGCACTAGAAAGGAAGTGCACTGGAGTTTTTTGCAAGAGTGAGAAAGTTTGTCCTTCTGTATGAAACAAATAAAGTCACTAAATCTGTGAATGTTGACATGTTTTGAATTATACAACCAATATATTGAGTCATTGACTTCAGTTATCAGAGTGTGAAAACAGACTGGCCCGATTGCCATCCTCTTTTTTCACGGTCTAAGTGGGAAAGCTCTACTTTCTACAACTCCTAATGGTCTGGAGTTATGCAGCAAAAAATGTTGGCAAAACAACCTTCATTACAGTTTTGTAAATTCTTCACTTTACGGAAATAAAATGGTATTTTTAAAGACAAAAATTACAATATACAATTACTTTACTCATCTAGAACCCACACATCTGTCATTTTCAGTTATTCAGACACTATGGAAAAAAAGAACAAAAATAACAGAAATAAGAAAATATCCCTCTAGCCACATAAACCAGTGTCGCAAAAGCTATACATTAATATCCAGGCTAACAGACAAAATATGGATTTCCAGTTTAGACGACATTAAAAGTTATAGTATAGAGATGACTGCTGGAGGCAGATGATATTGTAACACCCATATATAAACACTTAGTGAGCACTACTTAGTGTGTGTTGTCAGCATTGTTTTACATGCATTAACTTTTTACATCAGCAACATGACATAATTATTTATTTCCATTTTGTAGATTATAAATCTGAGGCACAGAAAGGTGTTATGATTTACCTCAAGTCACACAGCAGTAAGTGATGTTGTCATGGTTTAATCTTAGGCAATCTTAGTATAAAACTAATTATGTGAAACCATGACATTACACTACTTTTCTGTCAATAAAAAAGAAATAATTTTAGCCTAAAAATTGAGATGAAATAACGAAATAAGAAATATTTAAACACCAATTATGAAAGGAATAAACTGTTAAAATATAAACAAAGATTTACCTTTTAATATATTTTAGTATACTTATCAATCAATTCTTTCAGCAAATTGTTTTTGCCTTGTTATTATATAATTTGTGAGTATTGCACGATGGGCTAAGCTGCTTAATTTGCTGACCATAAGTTTTCCCATATGTAAAATAGAAATGTTTCTATTGCAAAAGATGTTGTGATTATTAAGTGTCTATAAAGAGTCTAGCACAGTGGCATATTTTTTAACACTTAATACATGGTAGTTACTACTATTGATTGTTGGTTAATGACAATGTCATCTTGAATGTGCTCAGATTCTAGTATTAAGATGTGAGTGGGTTTGATCACATTTTTGCCTAATATGCCAATCAAAATAATTATATTTTGTGACTGTTTTATATATAAAGTACATCAATAAGTAATACAAGAAAAATTTAAAGCAGTAATCTTTTAACAAGAGTTTACAAAAGATTTTTCCCACCTCAAAAAAATATTTAAGAATAAAATAAAATGTCACAATTTATCTCCAGGATGAAAATAAATGACTCTAAATTTATATTCATCAGTAATAGGTAGTTGGTCATTTGATGCTATATTCTAAAATGCTGATGCAATGTAAATGCTCACATTAAACATAAATTGCCTTTATCAGAGGCAAACCATTTATTTAGCAGATAATCCCAGAGTATTGACTGTTTTACAATCCCTTGGTAAAATATGTTATAAATATTGAATCTATTTAGAAAAAATACTGTTTCCCATATCAATTCAATCTGAAAAAATGACCCTTCCTTAATGAATCTTAAAGTGTAAACCATATAAATAAGTAGTTGCTAGATAGCTATTTTTACAATAAATAGTTATAGAATGATATTCACTGCAGCTATGATTTCATTTTCATCCATTTGAGATGACTACCAAAAATGCTGGATAAAAAATAGTAAAAACATCATTGTAATATATGGCTGATATGTTGACTACTAAGGAAGTTTTAGGTGGCAAGAAAGAAAATAAGTATTGTATCTCGTGTTTGCCCTAAAGGCTTTTGGTAGCTTTAGTAGATTAGAACTTGAGTATAATTAAAGCTGCTTCTAGAAAACAGGGACAAAACAGAACCTTTAACTGTATCATAATGATCTATGTGAAGACACTAGACTCATGAGGCCGGGACCGAGGACCCCCAAGAGACACCAGTCTCAGTCAAAGATTACACACACACACACACTCACACACACACTCTTATGAAATCAGTTTTTAAATTTTATTTTCAATTTTTTAAAATTTAGCACACCCACATACACCTAGACCTTGTGAAATCTATGAAGGGAGACTGTGTAGATACATAGTCCTCTTAGTCAAGGCTTGTCATGAAATTCTAATTAGAATGTTGCACAAATGAGAGTAAACGTGAGTAAAAAGCTGGTCTCAGATTGCTAGTATTTCCAGGAGTACGGCAAAGGAACCACAAACCCACTATGAAGGAGTTTACTTTAAACTCAGTTCTCAAATGATTTCACAGAGGAAGTTTAAAAAAATATTGCTCACATTCAAACCTCACCGAAATCATAAGAAAAATGAGCCACCATGAGTCAATAGGAAAATAAAGCTTAAAAATTAGAACTTTCGAATTCACAAATGTTGGAATATCAAGAACAGAAACAGTATATGAAAAGTTATATTTAAGATATTTTAACAAATTAAAGCAGCATTTTAAAACATAATAAAGCAAGAACAACTTATAAAAAAACCCAGAAAGATTTAAAAATATGAAACAGAAATTCTGAAATATAATATATGTATATATATGCACATTAAACTTTGAAACACAACATGTATTAGATAACAAAGCATATGCAATTCAAGAGCAAACTAATATGGAAGATATATCTGAAAAAAAATGTAGAAGATGCTTTAGAGAGATAAAAAGTTGGAGATACTGAGACATCCAGAAACATGAGGGTAAAATGAAGAAGCCAGGAATTCCAGAGGTGATGATAGGAAGAATAAAGAAAATATTGAGAAGATAATGGCTGAAAAGTTCCAATATGTATTAAGGAAAGCATTCTACAAGGACAGAAATCCAATAAATATTTAATAGAATATGTATTCATGAGATTGAAACTAGAAAATGTTAAAAATAAAAGAAGACATTAAAAGCTGCCAGCCAAGTGCCCATTATGTACAAAGACACGTCAATTAAACTAAAAACTTATTTGCAATAATAACAAGCCACAAGAAAGTTAAATTTCATCTTGAAAGATCTAACAGAAAAGAATGGTCAACCAGAATTCTATATTTAGCAACATCATATTCAAGACTGAGACAAAATAAGAAACATAAAAGAAGAAAGAATCTAGTACAAAGACATCAATCGATAGATGAAGATTGGAGGGATTTACTTTATCAAGAAGAAAAATATTTACAGAAGAATGATCGGAAATGCAAGAGTTTTGAAGAAAAAAAGATCATCTGAAAGACAGTGGAAATAATGTGTAATTTATGGTATAAACTAAATATAACTAAAATCATTGATAATAAAATAAGATCGTGAATCACATTCAAAATATAGGAGAATAAAGCTAAAGATCAATTTTAGACTGTTGGGTTAAATGTGTATTTTATATATGTTACAGTCACAACAGGAGTCGAAAAACAAATCATAAATTCCAAAGGAGGAAAAAATGAAAGAAACATTCAATTAGCACAACACAAGACAGAAAAATAGAAACAGTAAATATGAAAAGAAACAAAGAAACATTAACTAAAAAGGAATCAAAGAAAGACAATAGGAAGAATACATTTTTCACTTAGAGAAAAAAAATAATACAATGGATCTCTATAACCCACCATGAACAAAAATCATGGCCAGATGAATCAAGAACTTAAATACAGAAATGGTGATATTACAACTTATAGGAAACATTGGAGGAGAGTTTTAGTAGCTCAAGTTAAGGAAGCTGTTTTCAAACAAGACACAAGGAGTAAAAATACAGGAGCGGGGCCAAGATGACCCACTACAAGCAGCAGCAATCAGAGGCTCCCATCAAAAAGAACCCTAACAGCATAAGAACCTTGCACAGGAAATGGAGGTATCCAGGTTCTGTCATCAGAACTGACTAGGTGGCTGGTGTGAAACACATGAGGAAGGAAATGTAGTGTGGTGTGGTGGCCCACCTGAGAGCCACACAGGGCAGGGTAGCCCCCACCTGCCAGCCAAGGGAGGCGGTGAGAAAGTGTGCTACACAGCCTGGGAAACATGCTTCCCAGCTGTGGCTGCCAGCTGTCTAAGCCTTTTGAGCTCTCTGGGGTAGGAACAACAGCCAACACTAGGACTGATAGTTGCCTGACACACTAAGGTCCAAGGGTAGAGAAAAGGCAGCAGTCATCTATGTATCTCCAGGCCTCATTCTTCCCCTGCTGGAGCTGAGGAGGTGCGACAGCTTGGTCCCAAGAGGTATCCCCCCACATCCTGACACACTGGCTGTAGCAGACTGTGGACTGAGTGCCTCTTAAGGCCTGATCTTAACCCATCCCTCCTCACTGGGCAGGGTCTCCCTGCAGGAACTCCAACAACTCCAGCCAAGGGCTCAGGGACAGAACTGTTATCTTCCTGGGCCTGAGCCCTGGTGGGGGAGAGGTGACCACAGTCTCTGTGGACCAGCAGACTTACCCTTTCCTCCTGCTAGTTCGGAGGAATCCAGGCAGCCCAGACGAGTGGGTTTTCCCTCAGGGAAGCACACCCCCTCCACCAAGGGACAGTAAAAGTGCTTCATTAAATGGGTGCTGCTCCCCATGCTACCCAACTGGATAAGACCCCCCCAACAGGGATTGCCAGACACCCCATTCAGGAGAGTTCTTACTGGCATCAGCTGCCCCTCGAGGTCAGAGATCCCAAAGGAAGGAGCAGTCACCCATCTTTGCTGTTCTCCAACCTCCACAAGTGACGTCTCCAGGTGCAGGAGTGAACCAGATGAATGGGGCCTGAAGTGAACCCCACAGCAGCCCTACAAAAGAGGGACCTGACCATTGAAAGAAAAACAAGCAGAAAGCAACAACAACAGCATAAAAAAAAAAATAAAGTTCCCACAAAAACTCCATCCAAGGGTCAGCAGTCTCAAAGATCAATACTAGACAAACTCAGGAGGATGAGAAAAAAATCCATGAAAAAACACTAAAAACCCAAAAAGCCAGAGTGCCTCTTTCACTCCAAATGATTGCAATGACTCTCCAGGAAGGGCACAGAACTGGACAGAGGATGAGATGAATGAATTGACAGAAGTAGGCTTCAGAAGGTGGGTAATAACAAACTCCACTGAGCTAAAGGAGCATGTTCTAACCCAATGCAAAGAAGTTAAGAACCTTGACAAAATGTTACAGGAGCTGCTAACGAGAATAACCAGCATAAAGAGGAATATAAATGACTTGATGGAGCTGAAAAATGCAGCACAAGACCTTCATGAAGCATACACAAGTTTCAATAGCTGAATCAACCAAGTGAAAGAAAGGATATCAGTAGAAGGGTCAATTAAACAAGAAGAGCTAACTATCCTAAATATATATGCACCCAAGAAGGGAACACTCAGATTCATAAAACTAGTTCTTAGAAACCTACAAAGAGACTTAAACTCCCACACAATAATAATGGGAAACTTTAACACTCCACTGTCAATATTAGATCCACAAGACAGAAAATTAATAAGGATATTCAGGGTTTAAAGTCAGCTCTGGACCAAGTAGACCTAATATACATTTACGGAACTCTCCACCTCAAATTAAGAGAGTATACGTTCTTCTCAGTGCCACATGGCACTTAATCTAAAATCAACCACGTAATTGGAAGTAAAACAGTCCTCAGCAAATGCAAAAGAATTGAAGTAATAACAGTCTTCAGAACACATTGCAATCAAATTAGAACTCAGGATTCAGAAACTCAAAACCACACAACTATTTGGAAATTTAGCAACCTACTACTGAATGACCCCTAGGTAAATAATGAAATTAAGGCAGAAATCAAGAAGTTATTTGAAACCAATGAGAACGAAGGGACAATGTGCCAGAATCTCTGAAACACAGCTAAAGCAGTTTTAAGAGGGAAACTTGTAGCACTAAATGCTTGCATCAGAAAGCTAGAAAGATCTCAAATCGAGACCCTAACATCAAAATTAAAAGAGCTAGAGAAGCAAAAGCAAACAAATCAAAAACCTAGCAGAAGACAAGAAATAACTAAGATCAGAGCAGACCTGAAGGAGACAGAGATACAAAAAACCCTTTAAAAAAATCAATGAATCCAGGAGCTGATTTTTGAAAAAAATAACAAAATACATTTTCAAAAAATAACAAAATACATAGAAAGCTATCTAGGCTAATAAAGAGGAAAAGAGAGAAAAAATAAAATAGACACAACAAAAAATGATAAAGGGGATCTCATCATTTACCCCACAGAAACACAAACTATGATCAGAGAATACTATAAACTCCTCTATGCAAATAAACTAGAAAATCTAGAAGAAATGGATAAATTCCTGGACATATGCAGCCTCCCAAGAATAAACCAGGAAGAAGTTGAATTTCTGAATAGATGAATAAAGAGTTCTGTAATTGAGGCAGTAATTAATAGCCTACAAAAAAATAAAATAAAATAATTGAAAAAGCCCAGTAACAGAGGGATTCAAGGCCGAATTCTACAAGAGATACAAAGAGGAGCTGGTACCATTCCTTCTGAAACTATTCCAAAAAATTGAAAAAGAGGGACTCCTCCCTAACTCATTTTATGAGGCCAGCATCATTCTGATACCAAAACCTGGCAGAGACAAAACGAAAAAAGAAAACTTCAGGCCAATATCCCTGATGAACATCAATGCAAAAATCCTCAATAAAATACTGCCAAACCAAAATCAGCAGCACATAAAAAGTTTATCCACCACTATCAAGTCAGACTCATCCCTGGGATGCAAGGCTGGTTCAACATATGCAAATCAATAAACATAATCCATCACATAAACAGAACCAATGACAAAAACCACATGATTATCACAATAGATGCAGAAATGGCTTTCAATATAATTCAACATCTTTTTATCCTAAAAACTCTCAATAAACTAGATATTGACAGAACATACCTCAAAATAATAAGAGCTATTTATGACAAACCCACAGTCATTATCATACTGAATGAGCAAAAGCTGGAAGCATTGCTTTGAAAACTGGTACAAGACAAGAATGCCCTCTTTCACCACTCCTATTCAACATAGTATTCAAAGTTTCAGCCATGGCAATCAGGCAAAAGAAAGAAATAAAGTGTATTCAGGTAAGAAGAGGGGAAGTCAAACTGTCTCTGTTTGCAGATGACATGACATTATATTTAGAATGCCCCATTGTCTCAGCCCAAAAACTCCTTAAGCTGACAAGCAGCTTCAGCAAAGTCTCAGCATACAAAATCAATGTGCAAAAATCATGAGCATTTCCATACACCAGCAATAGACGAACAGAGAGGCAAATCATGAATGAACTCCCATTCACAATTGCTACAAAGAGAATAAAATACCTAGGAATACAGCTAACAAGGGATGTGAAGGACCTCTTCAGGAAGAACTACAAACCACTGCTCAAGGAAATAAGAGAGAATGCAAACAAATGGAAAAATATGCTATCCTCATGCATAGGAAGAATCAATGTCGTGAAAATGGCCATAATGTCCAAAGTAATTTGTAGATTCAGTGCTAATCCCATCAAACGACCATTGACATTCTCCACAGAATTATAAAATAATGTGGAACCAAAAAAGAGCCTTATAACCAAGACAATCCTAAGCAAAAAGAACAAAGCTGGATGCATCATGCTATGTGACATCAAACTACACTACAAGTATACAATAACCAAAACAGCATGGTACTGTTACCAAAACAGACATAGAGGCCAATGGAACAGAACAGAGACCCAAGAAATAACACCACACAACTACAACCATCTGATCTTTGACAAACTGGACAAAGACAAGCAATGAGGAAAGGATTCCCTATTTAATAAATGGTGCTGGGAAAAGTGGCTAGCAACATGTAGAAAACTGAAACTGGACCCCTATCTTACACCTTATACAAAAATTAAGATGATGGATTAAAATCTTAATATAAAATTCTAAACTATAAAAACCCTAGAAGAAAACCTAGGCAATACCATTTAGGACATATGCAAGGGCAAAGACTTCATGATGAAAATGCCAAAAGCAGTTGCAACAAATGCCAAAATTGATAAATAGGATCTAAGTAAACTAAAGAGCTCCTGCACAGCAAAATAAACTATCATCAGAGTGAACAGACAACCTACAGAATGGGAAAAAATTTTTGTAATCTACCCATCTGACAAAAGTCTAATATCCAGAATTTACAAGAAACTTAAACAAATTTACAAGAAAAAGACAAACAACACCATCAAAAAGTGAGCAAAGTATATGAACAGACTCTTCCCAAAAGACATACAGCCAACAAACATATGAAGAAAAGATCAACATCATTAGTCATTAGAAAAATTCAAATCAAAACCACAATGAGATACCATCTCATGGCAGTTAGAATGGCAATTATTAAAAAGTTAAGAAACAATAGATGTTGGTGAGGCTGTGGAGAAATAGGAATGCTTTTACACTGTTGGTAGGAATGTACATTAGTTTAACCATTGTGGAAGACAGTGTGGTGATTCCTAAAGGATCTAGAACAAGAAATACCATTGGACCCAGCAATCCTATTACTGGTTATATACCCAAAGGAATATAAGTCATTCTACTTTAAAGGCATATGCAAGTGTATATTTATTGCAGCACTATTTATGATAGCAAAGACATGGAACCAACCCAAATGACCATCAATAATAGACTGGATAAAGAAAATGTGATACATGTATACCATAGAATATATGCATCCATAAAAAGAATGAGATTATGTTCATTGCAGGGACATGGATGAAGCTGGAAACTATCATCTTCAGCAAACTAACACAGAAACAGAAAACCAAACACCTCATGTTCTCACTCATAAGTGGGCATTGAACAATGAGAACACATGATGGTTACAATCAAGACTACCTGACATCTTTTGTTACCCTATGTTCTAATTTTTTTTAATTCACTTTCCTCTCATTGTAATGGACAGAAAAAAGCCTGACAAAGCATTCTCCATAAGTGGGAAACATTTTACTAGTGCATTGACGTTTTGAGTAAGACTCTAAAGATTTACATTTTAAGCTGGAGATTCTGGTTCTATCATTCTTAAGAGGAAATTCATTGGGAACAGAAGCTTGGACTTTTCCCAGATACTCTTCAGTTCATACTATAGGCATGAGTGTCTACAGAAGATTATTTTTAGACTCTAAAATATTCGTGTTAGCCACATCTGACAGCATGTGAAACAGGTTTCAATCTAAAGAGGAGTTCATGGAACTACAAGCAGGTTTTACACTGCTCTTTGCTAATACTACCTGAAGCAGAAGGAAAGCATTAATGAGATATTTCTTCAGTCTCAGTTACCAAAACCACTTGTAGTCTTGCCAAAGTACCATATTATCCCATGCCTTTGAGCCACTGAGCCTTCCATCTGGAATGTCCTTTCATGCCTCCATCTTCAAATAACATCTCACTATGTGATGGGATTCTTCGAGTGTCACTTCACCAGCTGGAAACCTCTATGCTGGTGGCACCTTCTGCTTGATTATTGCTCATGCCCACTGGACTTGTTCTACCCACTCAGACTGGCAGACTGTGCTTAGATCCCACACCTGTCAAGGGTGATCCAGGCATGGAGCCATAAGGGGTGTGTGAGTGCATATAGGCTCTGGCCACTGTGCACAGCCAGGCTTGCTGGCTGCTGTGGTGGGGTTATCCTAAGATAACCAGAAACCATTACGCTCAACGGACAGCTTTGATTGCTATAGCGAACAGTTTTGATTTTAATCATGTTTTAGTTACTATTAGTTGGACCCCACATCCTTCTGGACCAATTTAGCATCATAAACATTTTTGCTCCTTGTTGGCACTAAATAAACTATAGAAATGCACATGTGTGGTCTGCTTAAACAGATGTTTTAATTAATAACTTCTTTAGAGCTGTTATCAATGTACATTTGGAGAGTCTGAGTATAGTTCCTCTTGATGACTTTATTATATAATAAAAGTGAAAATTTTGCAGTTGTCTCCTCAATTTAATAACCCAAACTGGCTGTATGAGATAATACATGTTCATAAATCATGTTCAAATTTGAATTATTTGTGTCTATTAATCAAATTAATCAAAGAATTGCCAAATCCATTCTTGACTTTGTTCTCAATGGAATTGATCTCTAAATTTATACATTTACTACAAACTTTCTCTCACACTATAGCATTAAAATTGAGTGCTTTTTTTTAAAGATTAGTCTAATTTTATAACAGATAGTCATACATTTAGAAAGTAAAATTTCTAGCAAATAACACTATTATATTTTCTAATTTTGTAAACTGTGTTCATTTCTAGACTTTTAGGAAAGCACATTAAATCTTCAGACTCCTCAGATATCAGCTGAAAATTATGGCATTATTTATTTCTTTAGAAAATGTGGACTTAAAGTGAAGAGAGTTGAATTACTAAAGGCTTACTTTCATATGCTAAATCAAGTTTAGCCTAAAGCTGACTCCTTATATATTTAAGTTTGGCCTAAAGGTTTTTTCTGTACATTGTGAACTCTAACAATTGGAGGTGTGCCGTAGCTCACAATTTTACCAATCCCTGAGTTTTGGCCAATCAAATGTAGCCAACTGTTCAAACTGTATTCAAATAAGGAAAACGTGGAGCTGTAACCAGTCCAGTTGTTCCTGTACCTCTCTTCTATTTTCTGTACATCACTTTCCATTTGTTGTCCATAAATTTTCTTTCACCATGTGACTGTGCTAGCATCTCTGAATCTGCTGTGATTCTGGGGGCTGCCCTATCTGCGAATTGTTCATTGCTCAATTAAACTCCATAACATTAGTTTATTTATTTATTTATTTATTTATTTATTGAGACAGTGTCTCATTCTGTTGCCAAGGCTGGAATTGCATGGTAGGATATGGGCTCATTGCAACTTCTACCTTCCAGTAAACTCCTTTAGATTTAATTCAACGGAAGGTTGTTTTTGTTTTTGTTTTTGTTTTTAAACAGATGGTGGCAGTGGTGCTATCTGAAGTAGAGCTTTTAAAAACCCTCAGGAGCACTGAGTGAACAAGCAAGGTACCTACAAAGACCCTCTTGTGTCCATTGATCTACTCTCAGAGTGGCAGGGGATTGTGGGTAAGTTCTCTCAGATATCAGAGCTACAGAGATTTGTGTTTTAAGTTATCCAAGTTTCTGTGAGCAAATTTCTGATCCAGATTGGGTTTGGAACTCGTGACAGAAATTGGGCTGCTTTCATGGTGGTATTTGGTCTGGTAATTAACTGTCTTGGATCTAGTATGAGACCTCTTACATCTGTCTAAGAAAAATTCTGGTAGTAAATGGTAATATTGTAGGGGTTATAAAATTTGGCTTTTGAAAATTCACAGGGATTTTTGTGTTCTACTTCTCTGTTTCATTTTTCTTGTGCACTTTGGTCAGAAAAAAAAAAAAAAAAAAAAAAAAAAAATCACTGGCTAAGTTAATCAAGGAAACCTGAAAGTAAAACCAATATTTTCGGTTAAAATAGGATTCTTAATTCCTGAAAAACTGAGTTCCTTCCAGCACATACATTAGGTATAGAAAACAGCAAAGTCTTATAGAAATGGCAAAACCTCAATAAAGACAGCTTAAAATGGAATGTTATGAATAAACAACAACACATTGAAGTGCTTTTAAAAATGAAAGCTCTCAAAAATTAAATCTGCTAACCTTTTTAGTTTAGTTACTGTCCTAATCCAAAGGAAATAGACTGCAGTACCAACTGGCTGACTTTGGATAAGTAATGGGGTACATTTACCTGAATAAAGGATGGGATTAGGTTAGAGGCCCACCACTCAGTAAAGTCCCTCTTGGCTAAAAATGGATTAAAGATGACAGGGCCCAAGCAGAAGCAAGTTTGAGCCTTGTCAATTCCATATTGAGTGCTAAGCAGAGTGGCTAATGCCTATGTTTTGTCACATGTATTTTGCTCTGGCCAGAATGGAAAAATATAATTTTCCTTTGTATTGCTGCTTGTCCACCACGGTTGTGGTGCAGCAAACTGCATCATCAGGGAGTCTTAGGGAAAGGAAACCCAATAGCCTGGCATGCCAGCAAAAGGGTAAGAATTTCTTACCAGTCAGACTTCTGACCTCCATCTTTCTCTCTCTCTCTCTCTCTCTCTCTCTCTCTCTCTGTCTCTCTCTCTGTACAAACCTGTTGAACAAATGGTAAAAATCACTGTTTATCTCCTCTGTAAAGTTCTGATTAATGGGAAAAAGGATTCATGAGCCTAATCGGAAGCTGTAACAAATTTGGTGTGCTTTATGTGTCTTTCTGTATTGTTCTGTTTAACGAGGAGTACCTTAGGATAGAATGCAGTTCTAAGATGCCATCAACCCACTGTTCCAGATGGCTCAGTAAACTGGTCAGTTACAAACTTTGCTGCAGGTCTACGAAGGGAAAAAAAAAAAAAGGAAAAATTGGATGAGAGCTCCATCTTGCTTTATGTCCTTGGAATCTTGACCTTGTAACCACATGGCAATACTTTCTCTTGATCTCTGCCATTTTACAGTGGCAGACTGGATTCAATTCCAGACACAGGGAGTGAGTCCTTTCTGGTTTGATATCAGCATGAGCTTTGACATTTGTTGATTCTCATCCCCTCCATAAACCATCTTGAATTTTCCTTTCGCTGAGCACAGAAATAGTGGCCATTTGGTCTGACTGAAGTCAGGTAATAAGATATTTAAAAGAACTTTTAAAGTGCTATGGCTAAAGTCAGCTTAATTAAAAGCAAATATTCAAGCTCTAACAGCCTGGGATTCCTTGGGAAAAGCAGAAGAGGCACTGCAGTCCCTGTTTTAGGGAAAACATCTGTTTTCCTCATGAAATCTCAGGAATTAAAAGTAGATAGAACCCTTTCAAAATCTAAGGCTCTTCCATTTTGCATTGCATTATCTGATGTTTTTGACTTTTAGGAGTACCAGAAATTATTTTGTATTATGAGAGAGCTTTTGCATATAATAACTAGGTAGGAATATATACTTTCAGGGATGCCTAATTGTAGTTATGGGGAGATAGACTCAGCTCTGCACATTTGGATCAGAGAATAACGCTCTTGGCCATCTTGAAATTATGGAAATATCCTCAAACCCCTGTTGAGAGATAAGACTCCATGGGAGATGGGCTTATTCCCTCTTTGTTGGATCCAGGATCTGGTGTAAGCATGGGAATGAGACCCTTAATTTCTAGAGTTCCGTTTTGCATTAAAAAAGACTTAAAAACTGGCAAATGAAAAATCTTACAACTATTGGATCTTCTTCTATCTGTCTATCTGTATAGGTATATATGTGTGAGTGTATGATTTTTACATAAAAGAGTACTAATTAACTGGCTTAAAATAAGTGCTTAAATAAAATATTTTGAAAAATAAAACCATAATGCCTTTTATTTCATGCAAATTTAGTAACTTTTGGAAAATAAAAAAATTAAAAGATTATTGGTAAAATAAAGACTTTTTTTGTCTAAATTAGGCAGGTCAGATATTGGGTTTGCTAAATGCTTTAAGGTCACAAACTGGTTTGACTTTTGAAAATTGTTCAATGTACCTACCTTGGAGACATTAGATTCCAGATAAGGCCTAGGGAAATGTGGAATTAGCCATGCCCCCTAGCTATGCAAAGAAGGTTATAAAAAAGACTTTTTATATAAGAAAGGATCTTGTATAGTAATTCCTTGTCCTAAAATAAAATAATTGGTTGTTTAAAAAGAGAAATGTTTAGAACAAGTCAGAAAGTCCAAGCATGTCACAAATGGTCTGGGTAAGTCATGAAAGGATTTGTGAAAGGAAAAGTATGCAAAAAAAGTAAAAATTGCTAAGAGTTATTATTATAACATGTAATTGAGACCACCGAAAAAACAGCTTTACACACAAGGTGTATAAGGGAAGTAACTTTTTTTGGCAAATATTATAAGAAGGCAAGGAAATGTACATTTTTGCCTAGTTTAGAGGCTTAAAGAATTGTTTTAAATTAGATAAGATAAACCTAAGGTTTGAACAAGTTGTGGAAGGGTTGTAAAAATTAATCTTGTGAAATAAATTTTGTTTATGAACATACTGACTAAATTTCAAAAGCAATTATTTGGTTTTTCTGAACAATAAACATTGTAATAAAAGCACAACATGGTTTTCTTAAAACACTGATCTGCTCTTTAAGAAAAATTTATAAAGAGTTATAAAATGTTGATGAGAATCTCACCTTATGGTCAAATGATTAAGATTGGATAGATTTGTTTATAAGCTTTTATTAAAAATTTGAGTTGACATTAATAGTACACTAATGCAAGAATGAAATTTGGCTCTCTCTCTTGAACAAGATTTCATGATTTTCATGTAATATTAAAGGATAATGCAAGATTTTTGTTTGCCCTTTGAATAAATAAACTACTGAAAAAAAGAAGAGAAAAATATGAGACAGATTTTCGGAAAGTTAAGTTTTCCCTCTGTCAATGAAGAAAGGTTTTTGCCTTTTTAAAATGTTTGACTCATCATTTTAGCTAAATGAATGACTTATGGTGACCTGGAAGTCTATTTCATAATATCAAGTGTTTTAAACCTTTAACATATTTGATAGGCTTCTCAAAATCACATTTCAGCTTCAAAAATGTCTTTTATGACCTCTAAATTTGGAATGCTACATAGGGCCTCTGAAGCATCCAAAAGAGAGGTAAACAGGATTATTTGACATGTTAAGCCATGTTACATGGGAAGCATTGTCAAAATAAAAAAAAAAAATGTTTAACCCTTTTCAGGTTATATTTTAGTGAATGATATTAATATATGTTGCCAAATTGTATGGGATTTTTAAAATTGTAATATTTCTGAGTACATCCTATCAATCATAACTGTGGTTATTATGTTATTGTAGACCACAGAAATAACCAAATTTCCTAGTAAAATGTCTTTTTAACTATGACTATTCAAAGTCATTTCCATAGTTAATTGCTTATTGCTGATGCAGTTTCTGAAAACATCACAAGCATGCAAAATCCTACAGTATGGTGTCTTTTAGGAGGTCCATAAAAGTATGAGAAGGACCCTGAAAAACACTCTTGAATTCAGGTTTCTAATAACTTTAAAATAAAATCATAGGTAAGAATTCTGCATGAGCCAGGTGCGGTGGCTCAAGCCTGTAATCCCAGCACTTAAGGAGGCTGAGACGGGTGGATCACGAGGTCAGGAGATCGAGACCATCCTGGCTAACATGGTGAAACCCCGTCTCTACTAAAAAATACAAAAAACTAGCTGGGCGAGGTGGCGGGCGCCTGTAGTCCCAGCTACTCGGGAGACTGAGGCAGGAGAATGGTGTGAACCCAGGAGGCGGAGCTTGCAGTGAGCTGAGATCTGGCCACTGCACTCCAGCCCGGGCAACAGAGCGAGACTCCATCTCAAAAAAAAAAGAATTCTGCATGAATTACCCCAACTCTTCAAGAACTGGACTTGGTAAGAATTCCTGAAACTTGAATGAAAAGACAGACTGGTTTATAAAACCACTAACCCAAGTAAAATAAAAATTAATTGAATACCAATTAGTTGCCAGATCTTCATGCTAAATAAACCAATACTGAAGTTGTTTAGATATACAAGTTAAATAAACTCCAATATCTAAATAAAATTACCTATGTCAACCCATCAGTTACCAGTGCTATGCACCTATTGGAATAACAACTGATATTCAAAAGAACATAAGTCCAACATTAAGCATGGGCTCTTTGAGAACAAGGAAAATTGCCTTGTCCTTCCCAAGTACTTAAAACTTTTGTTATTAATAGTTCTGCATTTCATGGCTCATCGTGGAAAAGATGATCCAAATTAAATATAAATTGGTGTGGTGACTTCTAAATCGCTAAAATATTTTATAACCAATGTTTACTTTGTCAAACCAATATTCCTGGGAAGACAATCAAAACTTCAGGTACATTTGGCTACCTGATGTGCCATTTAAAGATTTTTAAAGAGATTTTATTCAATTGCCGTTTTCAATGCATGTTTTCTAGTTGTATATAAGTTCTCCCATGCAAGAGGGCTGATGTTATAACATTAGCTTATTATGCTACAGTATATTGTCACCAGGTAAAGAAAGCTTCATATGGATCACTGATAATAATCAGTCTCTTCAAAATCTAGAACCTGAATATTGGATCTTCTGAAAACATCAGAGAAAAACTGTCCTTGCCATCCACACTGCAACAAAACTTCACGATCTTGAACTTTGGGTTTATAATCTCACAAATGAGTAGGATCCCTCCACACTCTTGGAACTGCACATCCATTAAGGTAAAGCTAATCAAGGAAGTCTGTCCTCAGATAAAGGCATCCTTGATGTGAACAGCTTTCTCAAGATCACAGATCAAGACTTGTCAGCTGTCATGAAACCCTTATCTTTAAATATTTTTCCTTGCTTATGCCTCTATGACAATAGAAGTAAAGAAAGGGTCTGTTATGTGTACTTATGGTGTATAATTTTATTTGTGAAGGATTTTGCAGCCAACCTTATACATGGATAACCTTTTACCTTGGTAGATGAAAAATGAAGGCACAGTGTATTAGATGAGAAACTTCAATGGCACATATGTTGCCTCATAATCAGTAAGAAAAAGAACACTGGTTCATTCCTCTTAACCTACATAGTGGGTTAAAAAGTACACTGCAGGGAGGCCTTCACTCTGCTAGAAAGACATCATTTGTTAGATCTTTTGCCCATAGTTTTGAGTAAAAGAGGCAATGATTAGAAATGTATTCCTCATGATAGGCACTTTATAGCAGATTCTACTGTAGAGGCTATAGTTACACAACAGGCTTTAAATTGTGTTGTGAAAGTTATGCTAAATAATAGAATTGGCTAAACAGAAAACTACCTGTGCAGCTGCTGGCACTTGTGGCCTATGGAGAAATACATTAAACATAGATTATAGAGATTCCGTTGTAGGGGATTAATGAAGAGACTGCTTAGTTAAGAAAGTAGACTTTATCTAGCTAATTCATTAATTTATTTAATATTAGCTGGTTTGGTTTATTGGGACTGTATTAGTCCATTTTCATGCTGCTGATAAAGATATACCTGAGACAGGGTAATTTATAAAGAAAAAGAGGTTTAATGGACTCACAGTTTCACATGGCTGAGGAGGCCTCACAATCATGGCATAAAGTAAAAGACACATCTTACATGGTGGCAGACGAGAGAATGAGAGCCAAACAAAAGGGAAAACCCCTTATTAAACCATCATATCTCATGAAACTTATTTACTATTATGATTACTGTATGGGAGAAACTGCCCCCATGATTCAATTATCTTCCACTGGTTTCCTCCCACAACATGTGGGAATTATGGGAGCTATAATTAAAAATGAGATTTGGGTGGGGACACAGACAAACCATATCATACCACCCCTGGCCCCTCTAAAATCTCATGTCCTCACATTTAAATCCAATTACACCTTCCAGCAATCCCCAAAGTCTTAACTCATTTCAGCATTAACTCAGAAGTCCACAGTCCAAAGTCTCATCTAAGACAAGGCAAGTCCCTTCCACTATAAGCCTGTAAAATCAAAAGCAAGTTAGTTACTTCCTATATACAATGGGGTACAGACATTGGATAAATACACTCATTCCAAATGGGAGAAATTGGCCAAAACAAAGGGGCTAAAGGCTCCATGCAAGTTTAAAATCCAGCAGGGCAGTCAAATCTTAAATCTCCAAAATTATCTCCTTTGACTCCATGTGTCACATCCAGGTCTCACTAATGCGAGAGGTGGGTTCTCATGGCCTTGGGAAGCTCTGCCCCTGTGGCTTTACATGGCACAGCCCCTCTCCCCACTGCTTCACAGGCTGGTATTGAGTGTCTATGGCTTTTCCAGGCACATGGTACAAGTTTTCAGTCGATCTATCATTCTGGGGCCCGGAAGATGGTGGCCCTCTTCTCATAGCTCTGCTAGGCAGTGCCCAAGTGGGGACTCTGTGTGGGGGCTTCAACCCCACATTTCCCTTCTGCACTGCACTAAAAGAGGTTCTCCATGAGAGACCTACTCCTGCAACAAACTTCTTTCTGGACATCTAGGCATTTCCATACATCCTCTGAAATCTAGGCAAACGTCCCCAAATGTCAATTCTTGACTTCTATGCACCTGTGTGCTCAGTATCACATGGAAGCTGTCAAGGCTTTGGGCTTGCATCCTCTGAAGCCATGGCCTAAGCTGTACCTTGTCCCCTCTTAGCCATGGCTAGAGCAGCTGGGACATAGGGCACCAAGTCCCCAGGCTGCATACAGCAGATGGAGCCTGGGTCTGGCACACAAAACTGTATTTTCCTCTTAGGCCTTCAGGCCTGTGATTGGAGGGGCTGCTGCTGAGGTCTCTGACATGTCCTAAAGACATTTTCCCCATTGTCTTGGTGATTAACTTTTGGCCCCTAGTTACTTATGTAAATTTCTGCAGCCAGCTTGAATTTTTCATCAGAAAATGGGGTTTTCTTTTCTATTGCATTGTCAGGTTGCAAATTTTGTAAACTTTAATGCTCTGTTTCCTTTTTAGAACGGAATGCCTTTAACAGCACCCAAGTCACTGCTTGAATTCTTTGCTGCTTAGAAATTTTTTCCACCAGATACCCTAAATCATCTCTCTCAAGTTCAAAGTTCCACAAATCTCTAGGGCAGGGGCAAAATGCTGCCAGTCTCTTTGCTAAAACATAGCAAGAGTCACCTTTATTCCAGTTCCCAACAAGTTCTTCATCTCCATCTGAGACCATCCCAACCTGGATTTCATTGTCCATATCATTATCAGCATTTTGTTCAAAATCATTCAACAAGTCTCTACAAAGTTCCAAATGTTCCCATATTTATCTGTCTGCTTCTTAGGCGCCTAAACTGTTTCAACCTCTGTCTGTTACCCAGTACCAAAGTTGCTTCTACATTTTTGGTATCTTTTCAGCAGCATCCCATTCTCGGTACCAATTTACTGTATTAGTCCGTTTTCACACTGCTGATAATGACATACCCAAGACTGGGCCATTTATAAAGAAAACGAGGTTTAATGGCTCACAGTTCTGCATGGCCAAGGAGGCCTCACAATCATGGTGGAAGGTGAAAGGCACATCTTACATGGCAACAGACAAGAGAGAATGAGAGCCAAGAGGAAGGGGAAGCCCCTTGTAAAACCATCAGATCCAGTGAGATTTATTCACCACTATGAGAACAATATGGGGGAAATTGCCCCCATAATTCAATTATCTCCCACCAGGTCCTTCACACAACACATGGGAATTATGGAGGTACAATTCAAGATGAGATTTCTTGGGGACACAGCCAAACCATATCAGGGATCGTAGGTAAGAAGCATACTCCAAACTCTTGGTATTATGCTCCCAATAGTCATAATCATTTCCCTGGTGTGCTGTCTTCTCTCAAATGTTTTAAATGTTTGAATGCTGCCTTCTCTAGAATGTCAGATGGTTTCTCTTCAACTGGAATGACAAGAGCTGAAAAAAATGTGCAACCATGGGGACTCCATAAACTATGAATGATGTGCTAAGAAGGAAACCCAAAATGATAGTAACTGAGAGTGGAGCTAAGGCCCAAAGTTTTATTTACACTTTCACCTAAATTTAAAGGGTGGAATTTTTAAACAAAATTATGGGAGGTCATCATTTTGAACTGAATTCATGCGTTAGTCCCCAGCAGACCAAACCAAACAAAAATGGAGTCACTTATGCTAAATGTGATGTCATCAAACTAAGATTTTAAGGAAACACATAAATCCTAGAACAAACCAGGTTTTGTTTTTCTCCAGCAAATAGAATGTTCCTGCGTAAGGAGGTACCCTCTACTCAGTCCTTGTTCCTACCTTTGCAAAACCCACTGTTTGAGTTTTTCCCCAGTGGGTTTCAAGACCAATAGTGATACTGACATCAATAACTAGAGTTTTGGTCAATCTCTCAAAATTGAGAAAATGACCAAAAGCTGGGAATTGTTAAATGAAGTTTAGCCTAAAGCTGCCTCCTTCATATTTAAGTTTGGCCTAAATAATTTTTCTGTATATCATGAACTACAAGTGGAGGTATAAACTGACCATAGCCCACACCTGTGTCAATCACTGAGTTTTGGCCAATCAGATGTAGCCAACTGTTTGAACCCTGTTCATATATGGCAAATGCTGAGTTGTAACCAATCCAGTTATTTTTGTACCTCACTTCGTTTTTCTGTACATCATTTTCCTTTTGCTGTCCATACATTTTCTTCTACCATGTGGCTGTCCTGGAGTCTCTGTGAATCTGCTGTGATTCTGGGGGCTGCCCAATTTGTGAATCATTCGTCGTTCAGCTAAACTCCTTTAAATTTAATTTGGCTGCAGTTTTTTCTTTTAACATATAGGATCCCAACAATATGGGTCTGTGTAAGGCCTCTTTCATGTTTTATTCATTTATTTTCCTTTATCCACATCTTTCACTCCTTTATATATCCTTACAAACAATGGCTGAGGTATGTGGATATAAGTCCTTGAATTAGGATGCATTCTTCTAAGTATATAGTGAAGTTTTGGGGATGTATAACTTAATTTACATACACACTTTTGTTTTACATAATTTACTCAGTGTCATGCTTTTACAATCTCTCCGTGTTGTTGTGTTTCTATCTAGTTTGTTTGTTTTAACTGCCTTCAATATTGGAAATATGACCACTTACCTTACTATTGTTGCTGTTTACACAAATGCTTCTATGGTAAACCTCTTATATATTCATTTATGTAACTTTGCAAAAAAAGTTAGAGAGAGAAGGAGAAAGGAGAGAGAGAGAGAGAGAGAGAGAGATGAACCAGGAGTGAATTGCTTACTCCTACGTATTTATTGATTTTGAATAAATCTTTTCTCTCCTCCAGCTGGCTTTGTTCTGGTAATTAGAATTTAAGAGTTAATTGTGTTTGAATAATAAAGGCCAGATCCTAAAGACCTGCTGTTGGAAATTTAACGTTTGTTTAAAGATCTTTAAGGTTTCCAAAAACGATGTTCCATGTTGTCATTACTACAAATGTTTGGGAATTGTTTTTGGCTTTTCGGTATATAATGCTCCTAGAAAAACAATGTAATTTGGCTTTGACTTGGACTGAAACTATATCTGCAGCTTCCTAGGTGTGGGACATTTTGCTATGTATTAAACTGTCTCAGAAGCTTCAGTTTTATCACTTGTAGCATGATAATAAATATCTACTTTATATAATTATTGTCATGGTTAGTAGGAATGATACACAAAGAATGTCTACAACAGAATTATTTGAAATGCAAAGTCCACTTTCCTCTCACACACCTCTTTTTATCTTCTGTAGGGTGATGGCTCTTAATATTTTCAGAGTATTAACTACTTTGAAATCAAATGAAAGCAATCTGTCTGTTATATTAAAACAAGGCTCATATATGTTAAATTCAAGATTTTATATAAAATACCAGGTTAATCATGAATGTCTTGTAGAGACTAAATTTTTATATATATGTGTGTGTGTGTGTGTGTGTGTGTGTGTGTATATTTTTTTTTTTTCAAGGTTTGATAAGAGCCTCCTGGCATTTACCTCTTTCCATGGAGGACAGCCCAAAAATATGAATTAGATTCACAACCCCCATGATCGTGATAAAGAAACTGTTTATTGGGAACGGATGCAACAAGACCAGGGTTAAGCCAGGCAATGGCAGAACTCCAGCCTAGCAGAACTCTTTCTGCTCCACTCTGCTGTCAGGAGATAAAGAATGAGAGTTCTCTGCATACCTTGTGCAAATTATAATTTGTTTTATATGGAATATTCATTAATGGCTTTTGTTTTCTTGTCCTAAGGCACACGTCTCTGTCTGTTTATGCCTTCGGCAAATGAGTTCATTTTTCTGCCATTATTTATTATTTGTACTTGTCAGATTTTTAATTATATAATTAAGTTGCTATTGGTCTTCACTAATAAAAAAATATCAAAGTGTTGCGACAGGGCTATACTAAATAAGGTCTGAGATCACTGAATGTAAAGAAAATTTAAGATTCCAAGATACAGGATATGTAACCTGTTTCACTAAACAGCAAGTTTAATCAGGTCTAAGAAATTCCCATGTATGTTAACATCCATTGAAACACAGACAGTATTAACCCTGCACTATTCATTATAATGGCATTATGCCAGTGGTCAATGTTTCGAATAGGAAATTTTACGAAAATACAATTAGGGGTAAACAAGCAGACCTTCTTCCTTTTTTTTTCTCCAGGTCCTTCCTATGAAAACAGCAATATTGAAAAACAAATCTAAACCATTTAAAACTATGGAAGTTTTTCTTGAAATAACTGGAGAAACAAATTGTTTATGCCATTTTGGCACAAGGTCACATACTAATTTGGTTTTCTCTATACTAGTCTCATCCCAGTTTACTTCAATGTTTTGTTTTGTTTGTCTTTTTTTTCTTTCTTTCTTATTTTAGTGTGTTTTTCTCCCTACACTTTGTGTATGCCATTGTTTAGTCCCAGTGGTAGCTTTTATAATTTAAGATATCCATGTCTCTAGGATATGGAGGTTTGGGAAATGTAGATTAAACCTACAGAAAATTCTATAGGCTATAAACTTTTCTTCACTGAAGTAGAATTTCTTTAAAATGAATATTGATTTAAATAATCAAAATTCCCAAATTAGAAAACAAAAATCTGAAATTATATTAACATCATCAGCCAGACCATATGTTCATAGATCAAATACTATGTAGATGGTACAGTGTATAACTATTTTATTATAGGTTATTTTTATCTTCAAGGTAAATGTTTCAGTTTTTTTCTTTTGGGGAAATTATTATATAGAGTCTTATCTTTTTTCCCCACTATTGTAAAATAAGGCTTTAAAAAATGCCTTTGTATTTCTTCTTGTACATGAGCTATAGTGTGGTTTTTGGCCTTTCATGTGAATAAGTCTGACACAGACAAGTACTGGAACAAAGCATTCCCAGTTCTCTCTGTGAAAAATCTGCTGACACCTGAACTGGCTTCTATTGGAATTTGTTCTTGGCTGATCTTTACATGACCTTTGAAATCCTGGCATCTGACCTGCCTCGGGCTTGGGCTCCATGGCTCTAAGCCTGGCTGCTTCAGGGACTCTGTCCTCCCAATCTAGTATTTGCTGGACCCCTCTATCTGTCCTAACCCTCTGAAGCCAAGATATAAGAAGCTAGTATTTCTTTGAACCTCTTCGTTAGTCTTAACCCTCTGCAGGCCAAAATATGTGAAGTAAAAAACAAACAAACAAAACAAACAACAAAAAAACACCTCTTTCTAGTGGCTGTCTGTCCCAATATATGTACCAGTGCTGAAAGATGTGCTCATTGATGGGGAACAATGGGATAAATGGAAAATGTCAGATACTGGAAAACCTTTGGCATTTGTGTACAAAAGGAGCCTCTGTCAGGTGGATTCAATACTTTTCCTAAATAGTTCTTCTAAATGAGAGATGGTTGAAGTTAGCAGATAGGCAGATTAAAATGTCCAAGATCATCAGTCCAAAACTATTATTTTTAATAATACATTCTTTCACACTCATATGTAGTTCTTGGTTCTGGCTTAGACTACTGGCAGATGTGCTAACATCCTCCTGGGGAAGAATATGAAGTCCTCTCAGGGCTTCCACCCAACTGGAAAAGGGAAGTTTCAGCCATCTCTTAATAAAGCATGAGCTCCAGAGATTTGCAACTCAATTTTGCAGACATAATGAGTTTGAAGATTATTGGAATAAACATTAAAAGTTTGGTAGCAGCTTAGCCAAATTCTGCCTAATCTCTATGTCCTCTGTGGTTTGACCTTCACAGATGCAAACTCCTCACAGCTATTGCTAACCAATATTATTAATACCATACAAAGCCAACTGAAAACATGTCAGGTGACAATCTTTGTTGTGAATCTTTAATTTACAGATAGAAATTCTCTGGGCAGTTTTCATTAACTTCTAGCAAGTTTAATTGAATGAAAACATTGCTTTCATGATCTTTGATACAATATGTTGGTACAAATTAAAGCATAGCAGCTTCTAGTCACAGAATTTTGCTTCTCAAATGCCTCCAGGGGGTTAGGGTAGACAAAGAAGAGTCCTTAACAGAATTATTATAAATCTCTAAGGGTAAAAATTGATACTTGTGAATATCAAGATTCCATACCAAACAAAAGAACAAAAGTTCAGATAAACACATGCATGACCAAACACTCATGAGAAATATATAATGAGTTAAAGACAGATAGTGCATTTAGGAGTCCTCTGTTACATGAAGTGATGACAGATACTTTTACAGAAATAATTTATTTTGATCTATCACAGTCTATTCATTCTGTTTATTTGGTATCATAACACATCAAAAGTTTTCTGATCGATTTAAATTTGCATAATCACTTACAGCTTATTAACTGAATTTGATCAATAGGAAGCATTCAGCCCTGCTTATTTTGTGTGTGATTATGTTGATTACCTTGATGAGGTAATCTGTTGGCTTGAAAAAATAATTAATCTGCTGTAGTTAGGAGATGGTAAAGGGAGGAAAAAGAACACTAAGATTTAATATATGACCCTAATGAAAGTATCACAGAAATAGATTTATGCCCAGTATCCACTGAAACTTCTGAGGTGGTCCACATTGGTGAGCTGACACTTACTAACCAAAATCACAAATTCCTAAATCAACATCAATCATTAATCAGGATGTATGCCCACTCTTGCAAAGCAGAATAGTTGAACTGGCATTTAAGGACATTCACTTCCCAAAGGGAAGTCACACTTTGCTTGATAGATTCCTTTAAAAAGAGCAAAGAAAACCCTAATAGAAGTATCACAATTACAATAGTGCTCATTATCCATATTCACTACTTAGGGTTACAGCTGGTAAGCAGAATGAATATTTGAGTGAGCTGCTAATTCCTCTAGGCATTGACAGATTCTGACTTTTTTATCGTATGACTAGATTCTAGTGGGAAAGCCTGTGCCTTTGTATTGTGAAAAGGATTATCACTTTTAAAAATCTCTTTGATGAGTCAATGGATGCTTTATTGAGACATAACAAATACATATCATAAATGTCTCCACTCTTATTAAGTCGTCATGACAAATGTTTCATATCCATCACAGCATTGTGACCCAGGCATGCAAAATCCTTCATTGGAGTGTATCAGGTGGCCAATAGCAAACTAACAGGATGGATGCAAGTGTAAAAAAGTTTTGGTCCTGCCCTATGTCGTGAGTTCTGGAAATCACTTTGGTCTTATTAGGAAAGCAGCCAAACAGTCTCTTAGGAAAAGATCTCCTTGAAAATTACTAACTTCTTTCAATGATTTTTGGTACTATCAGAGTCTGATGATACAAATTTCAAGCCTGTTCCTAAATCTAGCATATATACTCACTTAAATACTGTATTTACATATTCAACAATAAGATCTTCAACCAGACAGTGGTGATTTTGGCAGAACCACAAAAAAGATGGAAAGCATTTAAATAACATCTAGAAACTTTATTTGTATATATTATGCAAGCAATTAAAATATTGCTAATAATTCATTTGCTTGAATAGTCATAAATGTTAAACATGAGATGTAGCTTTTTTATTTAACTCCATTCTTTAATTGGAAAAAATGAAATCATTTTCAGCATTAAAAATCTTTAATAATGGTATAAATGAAAGATCATGCCAGTGGTTGTAAAGAATTAATTCTAATTTCTAGAATAAATCAGCGAAACACATTTTTTCTATTTAGAAAATGTTTCCTAAAAGAAAAAAAAGAGCATTTGTATGCAAGCACATGCATTCACTTCTTATGCAAATCTCAAATACGCTTTAATTTTCCTGAACACTTAATTGACATTATACATTGCAGCAAAAGACTCATACAGCATCACGTTTATATGAAGGTAAAGATACCTGACTGGCAGTACACACATGAAAGCCAAATCAAGAAATTAAAATAAGCAACTTAGTAAACATTTAAGTAAATTGTGTGCCACAACAGTGGTGGTATAATTGGATGATTTTTAGTATATGCAGTTGAAACAAAAGACAAGGAGAAATGTTCTTACAACCTCTGACCCTGAGCTTATTTTTCTCACTGTCCCCTAGTGTTCACAAAATAAAAGGGAATGTTTCCCTCATCTGCTCTTTTTCAATGTATGCCCAAAGGAAGAGAATAAAATTGTCATCTCTCTCGATGTTTCTGCTTCTGACACCTCACAGAACTCTCCTCAGATATCTACAGATTTCATTGAGCAATGAATGGGAGGGGCTGGTTTGGAGGAGCTTCAGGCATTCTATAGAATTATATATTTACTATATACACTATATATAGATTTATATATCATATCTATATATACCATATATAATTATATATCTATGTATACTATATAGATTTATATATCTATATATACTATATAGATATTATATATACTATATAGATTTATATATCTATACTATAGATAGATATTAACATATATATTCATAAGAATGATTGTTGATATGTATGTCTATATATAAACACATATTAATGACATAAATGTTTGTAGATATGTATCTATATATACAGATCTATAGATATAGGTAGAAAGATAGATCAAGTAGGTCATATATCAATGGGCATATTTTAAATCTTTAAATCTCACCACACTGCATGTATTCTTTGGTAACTCACTTTTTCTCTCAATGTTATAATTTAATTATTGTTTTTCATGTTAAGAAACATTTATGTTAATTTTAATTTGTTGCTATGAAGACACTGCTGTTATAAATATTCTATATCATTTTTTAAATTTTTATTTGTTTATACATAATAATTATATATTTATGGGGTACATGTGATATTTTGTCTCTTCTCATGCCTCAAATTTCCTATAGTGTATATACAATAGGAATAAAATGCTGTCTTAGAATATCTACTTATTTTTCTTCCCTATGTATTAACAAATTATTATTTAATGTAGTAGTATAATTTGCACTTCTAACAGCTATATTTAAGACTTCACACGACACCACATCTTCACCAAAACCCAATACATGGCATTTTCAGAGTTTAATATTTTTGTAAATATTATTGTTTAATATTTTTGTACATATTATATGTAAAAACATAGTTTTGTAAAAATATTATTTTGTAAATAAATATTTTGTAAATATTGAAATGATTTTTCATTGTGTGTGCTTTTAAATATTTTTATTCTAGTCTAATTTTAGCATTTTGAATTATCTTTACTGACTATTCAAATTTACTCTTATCTGAATGTCATTTGCTTATTTTTGCATTATGTTGTCTTTCTCTCGATTTTATAGACTCTTCTATAGAGGAATCATTTGTTGTTTACATGTGTTTTAAATATCTTAGACAATAATGTGTGTTCATTTTTATTGACATGATATATGCAGCATTTACATTTTAATATAATCATAATGATCAGTTTCTTTTTAACTTAGATTTCTGTTATTTTGTCTAATAAATGTTTAGCTCATGCTGAACTGAAATAATACAAAAACAAAATTATGCATATGTCATGTTGTTACTTATCTGCAAAATACCCATGAAAAATTATAGTAAAAATCTAAACAAAAAGTACAAAGTTATAAAGATTAGCTGGGGTTTCTACTGTGTGATTGTGTTTTAGGCAATTTTTTCTTCCTTTGTTACTTGCTCCTAATAATAATTCTATTATTTCATAACCACTTTGCCAACTGTGGTATAAGTAAGAATAAGAACGTAAGAAACTGAGTCAATTTACAGGTACAAACAGACCTGCACACACAAAGGCTAAAGACAGCAATTGTCAAAACGGAAAACTCTGGGAAGAAAATACAATCTATGGAGTACGACTTCTTTTTCACTTGGAATCCCATGGGGATCATACTTATTGAAGATCCTTCGTTGATTAACATGGCAATCTCTTTTGAATCAGTATGCAAAACACACCACACAGCCTTCATCCAGAATCTTCAAGTGTTTTGATAAATAATGTCCTTTGATTGAGTGTGTTTTGAAAAGGGGGGCTAACTGGGGAATGAGAGCTGAATGGTGACTAAACTGGAAAGAACGGTACAATTACCAAACAGCAGGCAGCCTCCATATAAATGACGTGCGTTTCTCCACCACTCAGGCTTTGACAGCTGGTATCTACTTCACTCTAGCAAGCTGAGGTCTCTCCTCCTGATTAGGTCAGCTCCCTTGATGATCATAATTCTTAGTGTCACAACAACACAGAAACAACAATAAAGCAATGATAACAACAAAGTGTTCTGATCATTGACATACCTTTCATCTCTGCAAGTTGTAAGGTTTTGTAAATTGTCTCCACTTTGTAAATGTGCAAAGGCAGACTACCAGGTTTCTTTTCAAACTGGGGCTTTTATCTAACAGATGATGCCATCAGTAGTAGAATTTCCTTCACCCCTTTCCTAGTAAAACACTTTTATCCTCATTCTACAACTGATCAAGTTTGAACTGTTTATGCCAGAGGGATTAGATAGGACATAGCTGCTTTTTAAGAATGCTCTGTTGGTGCAAGGTTAAGTGGTGTGTGGAAACTCTCCAGTGAATCTGGACAGGAAAGCAGTAATCCCAGACTCAAAGCCTCTTCTTCCTGAAACAACTCTGAATTAATCTCAGTGACTCAGTTTTGAATAAAATATGGTATGTAAATTTTATGAAGCCACACAGTCAGCTCTTTTCCTGCAAGCCCTAAAATTCCAGCTGCCTTTCCTCCTTACTTCGCTGTTCTCACTGTCCTCATATCCCTTGTGAGTTATTCTTCATGTTTAGCTATATAGAGAGACAGTGTTTCTCGTCCCTCCCTTGATGGCCATGGAACCAAACACTCAGGATATTTTTTTAATAGGGAAACTGACAGATATATAAGGAATTACAAACTTGGGGATGTTAAAAATTGTTCAGACATGCTCCTTGGTTAACAGTCCCTGACTCCCTTCTGGGATGATAACTAGGCACCATACTGTTTTTATGGCTCCAAGAAGACCGATTCTTCCCTAGTGTAGGCTGAAGAAGCAATCCAAGGGAAAAAAAGAAATACCTATTTTTCTCGTTTGTGCAGTTACAGGCCTGGGGACTTACACTCGATGGTATTCGTTTTCTTAAGATTCTACACCTCACACACACACAAAAAAGGATCCAGTGAAAAATATATTCTCTGTGTCTATGTTGCCTAAGTGTTTTATTTGGGGTAAAATATATTATTGGTATCTTGAAAATTTTTTCGTTGTATTTATTTAATACAAAATAGAATTTGCAACGAACAAAAGTAGGTGCCTTCTTAAACTATGCTTCACACACACATACACACACACACACATACAATTCTCTACAAATGTAGACCTAACAATAGTGCACTATAAAGGCAAGAGAAATCTAGAGCTGTTGTATCATAAAGATTATTATAGCTATCATATAGCTCACAATTTTTATAGAACATGTTTTAATTATTTAAAGTATATAGAAACAGAGCTTCTGCACTTTATTAATCTGAATTGAAATATTTCATTTTATTTTTAGTTTATCATGTGAAATTTACTACTCATTGTCTCTGGTAAGAGCTGATATTATTTATGTTAATATTAAAATTGAGTATCATTTTCAGTTGAACCACTGATTATGAAATTGAAAACTAACTCAAATAACAATTTATTCATCCTAGTAACGCGTGTTAGCATTTTGTTACTCATGAATATTATTTATTTGGGTTGTATGGTGTGTGTTCAAAAGTAAAATTGAGTTAGCAAAAAGTGCTATATGCATATTTTAATATTAATTTTTCTTGGATTCTGGGTATATTAACCTAAATTGTTTGCTAGAGAAATTGCAGTTTAAATTGCAGATGAGAAAAAAACAAGACCGCCAAAGTCCAATGGCTTTGTACAAACCTGTAACCAGAATGCTGGTTCCAGGATTTCTAGTCACCAGAAGAATATGTCTAGGAATTGATGGTTACACCTGTTCTGTTATTAATACACTGGTGTGGTCATAGAAATTCTTTTTTCTATTGCCTTCATATCTAAATTACAAACTCTGGGTCCAGCTACATACTATCTGTAGCAGTTCTGGTCCTAATATTATGTGATTGCATTCATGCCAATTAAAGTAAAGAGCACTTCTAGCCCAGAAGGACTACTTCTGCAATTAGAGTAGGCTACTATACTTCTAAGAAAGAATAGTGACTATGTGGGCACCCAGATTAAAAATATTATTCTAACATATGCACTGCTCTGCATATGGCACAAATTTCAGAGACAAAAATATAATTCCTTTACTTGCCTTTCCCTCCAGAGTAACAGTAAGCAGTCTTTCTGTGGAATATTAATAATGTCATATTGATTTTTGGCTAAGTTATTTGATTGTTTAGACACTTTAATCAATGCAGTTTTCAGAGTGCATTGAATAACTGGTGATCACTGGTATGGTAAGTATATTCAGTCAATGATCAAGACATGCAGCAAGATGGTGGGCAGAAAGAGTGTCAAGAAATCTGAAAGTAGTTGGTATCCCTAGAATATTGTATTACTGTTGAACCAATAAATGAAATGATTAAGGTGAAAAGAGCATATAGGAGGAATGTGCAGGCATTTCTAACTGAGGGAATTCAGGTTCATGTGCTAATACTTCATATATTTGCAGGAAAGGCATTCAAATTAAATCCAGGCAGAAACTAGCTTATTCTTGTAGCTGACACTTACGATAATTGTATCAAACACATACTTTGTGATGGCCAAAATGGGATTGAGTATTCAGTAACTAGATCCCTGCTGTATCAACTATGGTCCACTGAGGAGCAATATTGGCATCACCTGATAATGTGTTAGAAGTGCACAATCTCCAGCCCCAACCTTGAACTACTAAATTAAAATCTTCTTAACAAGATGGATACAGATATGTGTAAACTTCGAAGTTTGTGAGACATTTGTTTGGACCCTTTGTGACTTTAAAAATCTTATTCTCCCAAAGTTAGGCCAAAATAGCTACTAATCAGTGTCCCATACTATTGGATTTCATGAAAAATATCCTTAGCCCGGATAATTTTTTTTCCACAAGAGGTATTATCTCCATCACATTGTCCCCTGAAAGCTAGAGGCCAGCAAATAAGGTGATGTCCCAGCTGCTGCTCTACCTCCATGCCTGGCATGTTTCCTGCTCTGGGGTCTGCATTTGGAAGTTTCCTTGGGGAGAGGAACAAAACTGCCAACTCCATCACTCTTCAAGTGTTTTTATGTCAAATCTTTGTCCCTAAGAACTTCCACCGCCACACATTTCAAATCTTTAAAGTAATAAAAAGTAGTTATTTTCTATGAAGAGGATAAGAAAGTGTCTTTTTCCTCTTGTAAAAATCGGTGATTCAATCAATCGTAAAAGCTGATTTTTTTTTTTTTTTTTTGGTCAAAATTCCATTTTATTTCTGGGATTAAGACAAATGCTTTCTCCTCTATAATACAAACGATGCCAGATTTGTTTTTGTTGAATTTCAAAGAACCATGATCCTTTTTCTAGCACTCATCTACATGTATAATACACTTCCATTCTTGTCATTATTTGATCATTACTATCTTGACACTTGAAAGAAACAAGTATGTCGTATTTCTGTGTATTGCCTCTGCTAAGCAAAAGGTCTGACCCCTGGTAAGCATTTAATAATATTTACTGATTAAATGAAAAAAGGAATATGAAGTTTAAAGAGAGTAATTGCTCAAAATCACATAAGCAAGAGATGTTTCTAACTATACATTCCATGTTTTTCTTCTAAATCAATGTGTTTTTTCAAGCTGGCTGCATCCCAAACCAATTAATTAAATCAGAATCTCTGGATGTGGAGCCCTTCCGTTGGTATTGTTAAAGCTCTTCAAATATTCTAATGTGCAGATAGGGTTGAGAGCCACTCTGCACTTTGCTCACTCTTGTAATATAATGATACAAAATCTTCCAGTATAATGAAGAAGAGCAATTGAGGGAGTCAAAATAAACTTGTCAATTGGTAGGAAAACAAAAGAACAAAAGATGTTCAGCCTGAAGTAATGGAATCTAGCGAATAACTTGCTGTCTGCTTTTAACTAGCTGAAATATTTTATTTCGTAAGTGGAATTAGACTTATTCTATACACTCTCTGGGAACAAAACTCAGCCAAATTACAAGAAAGCAGTTTGGGGCTGAAGATGAGTGACAAGCCTTTTAGAACTTAAACGTTCGCCAGGTGCGGTGATTCACGCCTGTAATCCCAGCATTTTGGGAGGCTGAGGTGGGTGGATCGCTTGAGGTCAGCAGTTCAAGGCCGCCTGGCCAACATGGCAAAACTCTGTCTCTACTAAAAACACAAAAATTAGCCAGTCGTGGTGGCACGTGCCTGCAATCCCAGTTACTCAGGAGGCTGAAGCAGGAGAATCACTGGAACCCAGGAGGTAAAGTTTGCAGTGAGGCGAGATGGCATCACTGCACTCCAGCCTAGATGACAGAGCAAGACTCTGTCTAGGAAAAAAAAAAAAAAATACAAAACTTAAATATTTAAAATATATTGGACCAATTTTGGAGATGCTGAGGATCATGTTAGTGGAAGTATTTAAGGAAAGCTCAGGGGTGGGCTGGTAAGATCCAAATGCTGAATTAGGATGTTAGTTAGAATACAGCTACATGGGTTTCTGGGCTTCTGTGTATCTCAGAATATCAATACATTTTATTTAAAAATGTGGGCCAGGCGTGGTGGCTCATGCCTGTAATCCAGGCACTTTGGGAGGCCCAGGAGGGTGGATCACCTGAGGTCAAGAGTTCAAGACCAGCCTGGCCAACGTTGTAAAACCCCCATCTCTACTGAAAATATGAAATTAACCGGCATAGTGGCAATCACCTGTAGTCCCAGCTACTCAGGAGGCTGAGACAGGAGAATCGCTTGAACCCAGGAGGCAGAAGTTGCAGTCAGTCGAGATTGTGCCACTGCACTCCAGCCTGGGCCACAGAGCGAGACTCTATCTCAAAAAAAAAAAAAAAAGTGATTAAGTAGTAATAATACTAAAATTACTGTAAGCCAATAAACATTCTAGTTTAATTTATATCATACTATTACTTCTGATAAGTTTCATAACATTTGATGAGGCTGGTGTAAGAAATAGCCCAAGTTTAAAGAGAAGGACACGTGGACAGAAAGAGATTGGTAAACCTGATAAAAAATTATTGAAACAGGAATTCAAATTCAAGTAGGCTGATGTTAAAGCCTGAATTCCAGATCATTTGATTCAAATTATCCACACAGAATGTTGGCGTTTATCACGCAATTGGATATTACTGTTACTTTTATAGACACACATAGGTTTAATCTGCCTACTTTCAGGTTTCAGGAATGAAACCAATTGAGAAGAAAATATTAAATAAATTATTTTCTTAAAAACAAATTGACTCCTACCCATTGTAAACATCTTAGCACAATATTTTACTCTTGTGGTGAGACTTATATAGGGAAACATACTATGCTGCCAGACACATAAAAATATAGCACATACAATTATGTATAGTACAAAATAGTTTATTTGATAATGATCATAAACAAATATATTATTGGCTTATGTTTAAAAAAAATGAGGTTTGAAACCATACAATTATAGCAGCAAAGGAAAAACATTTGTCTTGTTGGCTTAAGGTGTTAAAGACATGTACTTGATCTCTATCTATTGAATGATTGAAAGACTAGTTGAGGACTCCCAAAACTTTATTTCAGAAGTTGCAATTAAAAAATACTTTATATTTTTCTAAATGATATTGCCAAAATATGACAACAAAATACTTGCTTTATCTGGATCTTTCTGTGTTCCCATCATTAGATAAGTACTAAACCCTCCCCCACTGAATTAGTTTGGCTCAGTGCTTAAACACGCTTAAGATTTATCTCTTTTTATGTATTTGTAAAGAAGATAGTCTGGGAATTGTATAATCTAATGGCAATTCCCAGAAATGATGTCCTCCAAATATAAATTATAAGAAATTAAAATGCCTTGCCTTTTAGGATGGGGAAAAAAGGTATCTTCCTGAATTACTTCATGAAGTTTAGTAGCTTATTCTTAGAACCTCAGTTTACTCCTCTCCAACGTGAAGGAAATTATATCAGCTTCAATAGATTTAATTATGATTAAATTTAAAATGTGTCTAAGTTACCAGGTACAAGTCCTCGTTTATAACAAATGATAAGTAGATCTTAATTGCCCTTCTTTTCCCTTCTTTAACTCTGTTACATCCTTGACTTCATCTATGGTGCAATTGTGAATATAAAGTGAACACTTAAATGTTCAGATGCTATAATAACTGTAATTTCCTATAAACAGTTTTCACTATTAGATATCACCATTTTAGTTGTTTTGTTGTTTACTCTATCACTGTTGAGTTGCTCTTGTATTTTAAGTTTCCAGAAATAAATTTTAAAACATGGGCCTACTCTGTTGAATACACTATAGAAATAGTACCAAAAGAAGAAAAGTTCATAAAGTTAGATATGCACATAGGCATAAGGGAGATGAAAAAATAGAAAATGTTGAAAAATATTGCTATAGTAATTGCTGCCTGCATCCTGTTTAGATTTATTCTTGTCCTCCTGCATCGTTCCAGTCTTAAAAAGTAAAAGAGGTCACTCCTGGGACTAAATGAAGTCTCTCTTCTCCCCTCCTTTGTCCTACCTGGGATTAAGTTCTCTGTTGCCATTGCCTACAAAGGGTGAATATTTCAGTATCAAAAAAAAAAAAAAATGACTCGTTTATCTTCTTATTTAAACTTGGTAAAGATGTGTTCTTTTATTTTTTTTCTACAAAAATATCTGCTTCAACTACATGTATGCATTGTTTTGGTTCAATATGAAACTTTTACTCTTGGGTTTGTATTTTACTTTACTAGACACGCATTCATAGAAAGGATGCAAGTTTGGTGTAAAAGGTTAACAGGTATAATATTTATACCTGAAAGCTAAACAATGGGTATACATAATAAATACTGGAAGCTCCAGAGGAGGGAGAGTGGAGGGGGTGAGGGATAAAATACTACTTGTCGGGTACAGTGTACGCTATTTGGGTACACTAAAAGCTCACACTTCTCTACTATGCAATATATCCGCATAACACAATGACACGTGTACTCCCACATCCATTAAAAAAAAATTAAAAAATGAAAACATCTTTGGAAAAAAGTAATCTAGATATCTTTTCCCAAGTAAATTATGTTTGCATTCATCTGATATCAACAAAGAGAAAAACTATATTAAGGAAAACATTTATTTTATGAAATTTTCAATAAGTAGGGAAAAAAATAAACTGTGAGATAATATGTTACATATAAGAGTATATTAAATTGTTAGTAAAAGAAATATTGACTCCTTAGTTATTTTTACATACATTATTAAGAAAAGATTGACTTCAAACAGATTTTACCCCGATATTTTATGCTGGCAGAAATAATGGACTTAAATTTTGCAAAGAGTAGGAGTGAATTCTAAAATAATTAATTTGATGAAACTAAATAAAACATAATCATGGATAAGAAGAATAGCTTGGCAAATATGTTCTTTTCTACATGACTTTTTCACACTTTTATTTACTCATTCAGCCAGCGGGTGCAGCTTATAGAACCAGGATATATTTCACTTACCGCCACATGTTGTTATTACTATTATTATTCTTTTCCTGTGGGAAGCATAATTCTGCCTCGGCTTCAGGAAGAATAAGAGGGTGGGAGTTTTCTCCTGCAACTTTGGAAGTTACATTGTGGAAATATATAAATTCTGCCTAGTGTCAGTGTTTTATTTTCCAGCTATTCAAACTCCCATATTAATATAAGAGCCGGTTTATAGATAGGCTGATTTGTTTAGGCCAGAGGACCTGTCTTTCTCCACAAAAGTCATTCAAACTCATCAGGACTTTAAACTTTCAACCAAGGGAAGTAACCCTCCAGTTCCACAATATATTCAGTTTGAAACAGATAAAGGGCATCTTCAGAAATCCTCAAAATATTTAGACAATGATTTTAACAATTTTAAGAGCATCTTGATACGTTTCTCCTATGAACAGAATTTGAATTTGAGAATGTCTCTGCTATAGCATTTGGTGGTTTTTGGTGACCTTGATCTTTTTTTATATATATAAGGTAGTAGTATATTTAAAACGACAGAACACTTTTGGTCAGGCATAACTGAATCCCAGCTTTACTACTAATTGTGACTTTTGACAAGCTCCCTAGACTTCCTGAATCTCAAATTTCTCAACATACAATTAAGAAAATAAAATGTGTCTTGCAATAATAGAGGTAAAAAGCTTTGCATAGCACCTGACACTTGCCAAGTCCTTGGTTATAATTATTGGAGTAAATAAAATGCAGACCACCAGAGACTTACCAGGGAACCCATGAATGTTTACTATTTTGAGGCAGAAGGGATGACAAATGAGATAGCTATACATTTTTCAAATTAAAAAAAGCTTCCAGATCCTCAAAATATAAATTGATGTGTTACATTATTACAATAAAATTTGAAGCAATAAATTTGCATAAAAGTAGCATTTGTTTGCCCCTTGGAATTATACTGACTCTATTAAGAATTAGAGAAACTTCTCTATTCAGACTTTTCTGAAAGTTATTCCTTGTCTCACACTTTTTCCTTCAGAGCATCCTCATATCAAGCCAGTAAAAGACAATTTATCCAGAATCAGTCTAGCATGTCACAGTTCTATTTAATGTTGTGGTGAATAAAATGACAGCACACAAATCCCAGCACTGTTTTTGGTCAGGGTTTTTGATCCACAGTTCAAATGAAACTTCAACACTTTCCTTAATGTCCAAAGTAATTTGGCAAACAGAATTTGAAGAAAAGAACATTTTTGCTTCTGCTTTGCAAGGCCCATATGCTCCATAAATATTATTTATCATCTCCATGGTGCATTCTGTGTGCACTCTGCTTTATAATCATTGCTATGGCCATTAGCATAAAAATGCTTTTCTCCAGTCTTTTTTTCCATACTTTGGCTTTGAAATTTTATCCTTATTCATAGTTCAAGAACTTTGCAAACAAATTAGATGCTGCATAGAATACTTTAGGCAGCTTCAGTCCCAGTGCTAATCTGTACTGTGTGGCATGAAACTAAAGTTAAGAAAGCATATGACCAAAGAAGGGAGCAAAAATAATATTATGCCATGAGTCATAGGAGTAAACATTAAATAAGGCCATTAACTATAAAATTAATATTTATTTTATCCTTACAATATAAATGCATTTAAGGCAGAACAGAAAAATAAATTTATTTGTCCTGTATGTGCATGTGTATATTATACATGCACACACACACACACCCCCCTATTTATATATTAAATTTATTATATATTTTTTATGTAGTTTATATGTATTTAGTTTAGGATATGTATACCATATATAATATATTTAGACACAAATATGTTATGTGTTTTGTTTTGTACTTGTATATTGATTACATATTTTATATAAAAAGAAGTATCTCAGAGAAATGGCAAAACAAAAGAACAGATAAGATTAGAGTGAACAAATGTACACATAGAGTCTTTTCTAATTTATGAATGTGGAATAACCGTTTGTTGGGAGAGAAAGGTGGGGAAATGTCAACAGTCTCCCACAAAGCCACAGTGACCATAGAAGAAAACCAAGTCGGTTGCCCAGCATAGATTTTTCTGATTCTGAGACAAGAGAAAAACTTCTCCTGTGAGTTACCAAGAAGATAAGTGATAAGGGGAAGACAGAGAGTATTTTTTATAGATTTTGACCACTGAGATCCCATGGAAAATATGTAACTACTAATGTGTAGGTTGCTTTTTCTAATATGAATCTTTTATGCAAATTAGAAAGAAGTCAAAAGTCTTTGAGTCAAATTTTCCTTTATAGAACATTATTAGCATATTGTAAAGTTTCATGTTTATTAATATAGGCATTTTTAATTCATGCAATGGACACATTTCTAAAGATTTAAGTAAGAATCAAATTTTGGTAAAAGAAATTCTGTATTTTTATAAGTAAAGTGTTTTTCTTTATAATGTCTCAATTGTGTTGTTTGGTAAACAGAATTTTTAAAAATTTAATGAAGTCCATTTAAAGGCAGAAGGAGAAAAAAAAATTCAGTTAGGAAAAAAATCCCTAAGTTTTTACCTCATCAAAAATGATAACCAAATAATCCATAAGCCTGTCAACATGTGCTCAACGTCATCAGTCACCAGGAAACACAAATTAAAACAACCACCACATACAACTAATTGCCCATCAGAATGACAAAAATTAGCTAAAAATCCTGCATGCATTTTTTAAAAGAAACTTGTACAAGAATACTAATAGCTGCACTTAGCATACTAGCTCCAAACTAAAAACAATCCAAATAGCCCTCAACAGTGTAATGGATAAATGTATTGTGGCATATTCATTCAATAAAATTCTATATGGCAATAAAAATTCACAAACTACTGCTACACAAAAAACATGGGTGATTCTCACAATTATAATGTTAAGCAAAACAAAGTCAGACATCAAAAAGGGTATACTGCATGAATTCATTCATATGAAGTTTAAAAAGAGGCATCACTAATCGCTGAAGATAAAAGACAGAAAGTGGTTCCCTTTAGGCAGTGAGTGGGGAGTAACGACAAGGAAGAGACATGAGAAAGGCTTCCAAGGTGCTGGTTTTGTTTAGTTTATACTTACTCATTACTAAACCTCATCAAGCTGTACGGATATTCTTTGTGATTTTTTCTGTAATCCAGTAAAGGTTCTAAAAACACTGGAAAATAAGGAGATTTTCTATGTGAAATCACTCGCAATAAGATATTAATAAAGCAAAAATAAAACAAAAAGAATAAAGCCTCAGAAGTGTGTGCACTTTTGCTGTGTGATGTGGTTTCTCACTCTGTTGGTTGTCCTTCATATCTACCTCTTTTATAGCACTTTTTCCACGGCACTGTGTTGATCTGTTCATATTTTTGTCACTACTTCTTCGCCTAAGAATTTCTCTCACGAAAGGAAGAAAGTATTACAGATATATAATATTGTTACAGTTCTGTGCTGTGCTCTTAGAAAGTATTAGCATAGAAACAACACAGTCTTTCCTGTGATTCATGCTAGATTTTCTCTGCCAAGGTCTATCCTCATGGTGCTGAGCGGTTTGTACTCAGTCCACACCTGTAGGCAAGTTTGCACTACATGACTCTGCCTTCAAACCATACTCCATTTCTACCATCATCAAGACTGGAGAAAGTGTGGCCTCTAAAGCTAACCATCTTATCTGTGTTGGAAATTTCCGAATGGGGTTTAAGAATAGAAATGTTTGTTTTTGCTGAAAATGGAAAATAATATATTTCCTGATCTAAGACAAATAATTTCTACCAAGTATACAGTGAAGCAGAAGAACTAGTAGTAAGCGTATATAATTAAGAATAACACAGAGAGAAAGAAACATAAAAGACCATGTTACCTTGAGAGCTACAAAAAAGTACCTTCCTTGGTAGCTTTTTCTCATAGGTCCATGTGAGGCCAAACTACACTTTTATTACCAATAGATTCATCATTGACATTTAATGCAGGCTCTCCATGCCCAAGCAAACCCCATATATTTTAAATATATATATATAAAATATACATATAGTAAAATATATATATATAGTAATATATATATATGTTTCAATCATATATGTTTGGAAATTTGATCTGTACATACGAATATATTTTTAAAATTTATTTTTTTCTGTGTTTTTCTTCTGAATTTAAATAAAGTAGCACCATAATTTCTTGCCTTTCCCACATTAACCACAGAATAAAATTTGGTTTATTAGATAGTGAGTTTCTTGAAAGCAAGGAACTATTTCACTGGATCTTTTAACCCCAGCATTTAGTAGTAACTGACATAAAGAAAGTCTCCAATAAATGTTGACTTTTTAAATGAATGATCTTGACATGCAGAGAGTCTGTCTGACAGACTTTGGACAGCATGAGAGTTCTCTATAAGTCCTGATTGTGACAATGAGTGTTACAGGGAAAGAATATAGGACAAGGACTCGGGAATAGGGTGATGAATTGAGGTAATCCCTTAACAAGAATGAGGTGGAGACATTTGATGATTTTCTTCTCCCAAGTACTGGTTTATTCCCATAATTTCAAAAATGTCAAATTAGAAGTAAATTTTAAAAGTTCCTTTGCTATCCAAAGAGTGACCAAATTTCTTTTTACCTTCCTGGAATCAAAGAACAAAATGTGGCTGTTAAAAGAGGCTATTTGGAGCTAGGCACAGTGGCTCAGGCCTGTAATTAATCTCAGTGCTTCGAGAGGCCAAGGCGGGCAGATCATTTGAGGCTGGGAGTTTGAGTCCAGCCTAAGTAACACGGCAAAACCTTGTCTCTACTAAAAACACAAAAATTTGCCAGGTATGGTGGCATATGCCTGTAATCCCAGATACTAAGGAGGCTGAGGCAGGAGAATTGCTTGAACCTGGGAGGCAGAGGTGGCAGTGAACCGAGATCGTGCCACTGCACTCCAGCCTGGGTGACAGCATGAGACTCCTTAAAAAAAAAAAAAAAAAAAAAAGGCTGTTTGAAAATTTCTATTTGAAAAACAAATTCCCTCTGTTATTTCTGCTTATGTTCCAGAATGCCTAATTTGAAGGCTTATGATTTGCTGAGGCAATGCAGTCAACTAGCTTGCACAGCAGCTGCATGTTTATGTCTGATCCACAGTTAGAAAGATGTGTCCATAAAATATGAAAACGTGATGATAAAAGCTCTGAAATAAGTAATATCATGTAAGTAGCATACAACTGGCTGTGCTGGACTGACCATGAGCACAGGGTGCCAAAAATGGTGCAAGACACACAGTTTCCATTTTAATTTCCAAAAGTGATTGGAAAGTAATTGATTAAAACTGATAAACCATTGCTATTTACTTGATTTCTATTCAGTCTACAGTCTTTCACTTTAACCACATTCTTTCTTAGAATTTAAAGGTGATAGATATGGAAACTCAGTGACAACAAGGTTCAATAGGCATATACTCTTAAATGGCCATAAATCATTTTCCCTGACCCAGTTCTAATCAGCCTTTTTGTTTTTGTTGCATATTGAAAAGGAAAAATATAGATGTGTTTAAGGCTTAGGAAGATAAGATGATGAAATGGAATAAGCCATCTTTGTAAACTGCAAGATCCGAAATACATTGATGCATCATTATCATTACTGAGGAGAGTGAGAATGATTTTATTACAAATAATGGCCACCTTATTAAAACTAAGATTTACTTTTTAAAATACATTCTATATATTGTTTAAAGTTAACTTTCTGTGATGCTTTCTAATTTCTATTTTTTCAAAACTTCGAGAAAAGCTGAAATTGCATTTAAATTACTAGGTAAAGAGGTAGGCTGGGAGGAGTAATGCTACTGTACTGAAAGTGAACTTCATCCTTCACACACCTGACAAGAAATACAAAATTTAAGTTATTAAAATAACAGGTTTTAGGATTTCATTATGTCACAGGACCCTTCAGCTGTTGCTTCGCCAGCTGGAATCCTCTGTGGCTGGTGGCACCTCTACTTGAGTTTCGCTTGCACCCTCTGGGCTCCTTAAAACAACTAGGCCCACCAGCTGTGCTCAGCTCATGCTATTGGCCCAGATCCCACGCCCACTGTGGGTGAGCCAGGTGCAGAGTGGCGAGAGGTCTGTGAGCGAGCAAGCGCAAGGTCTGGCCACTGCACACAGCCAGGTGCACTGACTGCTGTAGCAGGTGGGCAGCTCCTGGCGCTGACATAGGTGCCTGTTTCGTGTGAAGCTGTGGCTAGACCAGGTCTACCACAAGTGGCTTCCACTGCAGGCTCCAGCATCTGGACGAGGGGAATGCAGTGGTACCCAAAAACAGAGATGCCGCCAACTGCGAAACCCTAAATGGTGAAGGGAGTATGCTACAGCCCTCTCATTACTGCTACCTGCAGCTCGGCGAACGGGGCAGGGGATGTGTTTCAGCTTGATCAGTCCTGCCACCTCTCTCCAGCCTGCAGGTCCTGGGCTGGTCTGGCGCCACCACCGCTGTCTGTCATATGGGGTGGCTGCCCAACACTGACAGAGGGCAGGAGGGCTATAATGTTACTGTTCCTGCTAGGACAATCTAAAGTCTGGGTCCCCAGATGGGTAGCAGCTCTTCACTTCTGCAGTCTGACAAAGGGGAGTTTGGCACCACCCGTAGTTCAGCCAGCCAGCCAGTAACGTGTTACAGCCCTTTTCACATCCACTGTTCACCAAGTCCCAAGTTCTTGTCCCACATCCAGGAAGAATGTGCTTACGGTGGACAACTGGAAGGGAACAGTTTTATTGAGTGACAGAACAGCTCTCAGCAGAGAGGAGACCAAAAGTTGGTATTTCCTATCTGTAAGTGGGTAGTCCCAACATGTGGCTGAGATAGGGCTTTTATGGGCTAGGAATGGAGAAAGTGTGTGTTGATTGGTCCATGGGTGAGATAACTGTCTGCTGGTCCATGCGCAGGCCTGGAAAAAGCACCATTTGATAGGCTGAAAGACATCAAGGAAGTTCTCACTCTCGGTGGTGGATTCTACCTGGAACTAGTAGCAGGGTTTTCAGGCTTCAAGTTGCCTTTGGCTCGAAGGTCAGATTTCACTGGGGACACCCCTAACTGCTTAAGAAATTGTCTGCCTCCTGCAGCTATCAATTAGTGTCATCTTTATGCTGAATAAATCCTTAAATCCTGTCTCAGATGCTTTCATTTGCTTTCAGAGGATTATTGACTAAGTAAAACCAACTGGATGTATCCAATGTTTGGGGAAGGTAGGTTTCTGGAATGACCAGGTTATGTGCAAACTTCATATGATTTTATTAAACTCAAATTTTATTGAAAGCTTGTTGCTTCCTACAAGTCTTCAGGAAATGTGAGCACTTTGGGGTTTGAGGGCATTGTTCCTTGAAGAAAGAAAGGAGCGTTTGTGCACATACCAAAAAGGCCCGAGCTGCCTTCCCTCCACTGTCCTGCCAGGTCTGTTCCACAGGAGTTTTGACCTAAGGGATATGATACCACACTTAGAATTCATGTGGTCATTTTTGCTTTGTATCTTCTGAACATTCCAAAAATAATTTTTGACTCCAAGTTATGTATCTTTCTTCTGAAGAGGAGCCATGAACACAGTAGACAGATGTTGTAACTCAAAATATGAATAACAAACTTGATATGCCTGTTGCTGTGATTTTGATTTTGCCTGTATTTTAGGAAAAGAGAGAATTTGTATTAGCTCATGTTTATAAGTTTAAATATTGCATTTTTCAGGGTTATGATTTGTGAGGCCAATAGAAAGAAAATTTTTATATCAAACGTTCCTAAAATTTTCAGAATCTGAGATGTTTAGAAAAAATATTAAACAGGTATTGCTCAGGATGCAAAATTATTTAGGCAGATGTTGTTAGGTTCAAGTTGACTCATTTTTCTATGGTTCAATATACAATAATTGTACAATTGTATAGCTTGTTTTTGAATAGAAAATACAATGATTTGTTCTTTTTTTTTAATTTATGTATTATTATTATACTTTAAGTTGTAGGGTACATGTGCATAACGTGCAGGTTTGTTACATATGTATACTTGTGCCATGTTGGTGTGCTGCACCCATCAACTCGTCATTTACATCAGGTATAACTCCCAATGCAATCCCTCCCCCCTCCTCCCTCCCCATGGTAGGCCCCGGTGTGTGATGTTCCCCTTCCTGAGTCCAAGTGATCTCATTGTTCAGTTCCCACCTATGAGTGAGAACATGCGGTGTTTGGTTTTCTGTTCTTGTGATAGTTTGCTAAGAATGATGG